>NC_060169.1:34090984-34106005 GCF_021292245.1 Micropterus dolomieu | reverse complement strand
TCTTTCATAAAGTTAACGGGGCCAAGAAGGAAGCAGCACATGTTGTTAACTTAACAAACAACAACATATAGAAATAAGCAACTTTAAATCACAATGTAAATATAATTGTTTCTGTGTGTAAACAGTAAACACGTGCACACAGTGGAGAAGTGTGTCCTCCCGCCCAGCCCACTAGCACAGTGCATTCAATTGGACCAATCAGAATCAAGGTTTTCAAATCGACGATCCAATCACACAGCGTGAAAGTCCGCTTCACGAAAGTTTAACGTGTGTACTGTCGTTTAGAGGGAAGCTAGTTTTGGCCAGAAATCATTTTGTTCCTCAGGTTTCCTTTGTTTTACTTTACCGACTCGGACTTGCAAGGTGGACACCACAGACATAATAAGAAAAGAACACAGAAGAGAAGAATATCCGGTCAGCTCCCTGCAGAAGTTAAATGTGAAAACAGCTAAAGAGGCGTGCCTGGCAAGTACAAGCAGGAGAGGACAGACGCAGATACTGCCGGCTGTCCTCTTTCAGGGTAAGTTTATTATTGTTAGCAAGACAACACAATTGTGTAAATTAACTAAAGTTGAGCTTACCCTGGGTTTGAAAATATTTTACTTGGTGGATAGGTCTGGTGTGCATTAGCTAATGCTAGCACGTGGATTAGTATATTTGTTAGCTAACGTTTAGCTGAAGCTAGTTAGACTAGTCAAAAGTGGATGTCTTCTAAAGTTACACTTTTTTTTTTTTTAGAGATTTCTCTTCACTGCAGCCATGGAGGGGGTAATCATTACAGTGACCAATAACTCTGTTATAACAGCAATGTTGAAGTGTACACTGGTATGTGAGAATTGTTTTAAGACGCACTTGAAGTTGGAATTTCCTGCCTTAGCTCAAGAAAATGAAATAAAGAATAATAATAAAGGTTTGCAATAAGAATAGAATTACAGTGTTTATAATGATACGCAAATTAAGAACTAAACTAGGTGGAAGTACTGGCCTAACTGAATTGTATTTGTATATTTATTATATCTCATTTGCAACTGCATTTCTTTTCTTTTAGAGCTGGACCAGCTGGACCCTCACAAGCTCAATGTGCTCATAGGTATATCTGGCTCCTGCACACCATCACTGTTTTTTCTCTCAACGGGGTCAGACTAAAGTAACAAATATTCTTGTGAAAAAATAATTTTATTTAAAATATAAAATATCTTTTTGTACTTCACAAATTGACTGCTGTGTTAATGTGAAATGATGTAGACAGCACAGTTGTTAAGCAAATGTGTATGTTTGTTTTATTTGTTGTACGTGTTTAATAACATTTTATCATATACAGCTCCTTGGCTGAATGTACACTAGTGTTTATGTAATGTTTTTGATCATGTTGTAATGGAAGAACTGAGCATTAACTGGGAGGGGTCCCTTGTGGAAAACCATTTCACCTGAACCTAAACAGTTAGCATTATTAGAACAGCTAGACATGATGTCACATTGTGTTTCAGCAAATTTAAACAAAATAAAAAATCTGACAGTGGTTGTTAATTAATTAGAGGTAATATTGCTTTGATATAGACAAAATCTTTGCTTTTCCCTTCCACAGATGCTGTGTGATAAAGCACTTTCCAAATCCCATAGTGTCTGCAGTCAAAGAAAATGCAACGAGTCCTAATCAAAGATAACCGACCCTCCACTCTAGGAATAAGGACATTTTTCAGTTCCAGTTTGGTTCCATCATTTGTACTGTATGCTTGTGATGGAGTACCTTCACCAAAGCTGAGTAAGCGCTTGGACTGCCATACCAACGAGCCTGGCTCTTTGGCGCTGCTGTCAAAGTTGCATGTTTGATACCCTGTAGACCTGTGTTTGAATCTGGGTAGGGTGACGCATATGGTGTCAGAAGTGGGATATGTGGAGTATACCAGTAATATATTACTAATAAGCTGAATTGCTAATAAAAATGTTTAGGGAACACTTTTATAATATATTTAAACTGTTCTTCAAGTATAGCACAAAAGGGTATTTTAAGTTAAATTTAAAGAAGTATATTTAAATTATAGTAAAGGTACTTAAAATAGGTCCATTTTAACACAACTAAGTATATTAAAATATATTGCAATTATCTTAAAGTTGACTTTAAGTATTTCTAAAATGACACTTAACATACTTTAAGTTGTTCCGAAATAACACATTCAATATACACTTAGTATAGTACAATTAAAGTGCATCCAAAAAAAGTGCTACTTAAGTATATATTTTTTTCACTTGGGTGGAAAAGTAGCTCTGAAACACTGCAGAAAATTTCACCCCCTCAGCTCCAAAGCTCAGGCTAAAGTTCTTACCATAGTGAGGACTGATTGGAACTTACTGAGATGTTGAGTGGAACGTGGCAGGAGCAGACATGTTTTTTGGACAAAACTTGCCATTTGAATTCATTGAAACCTCTGAGTGAAGCCACCTTTCAAGATTACAGGAGGTGAGAATTTCCTTTAAGTACCTTTGATATGCAGCATGATAGCTCATTTCTAAAGAGCAATGGTAATCTACGAAGACAATTTAATAATGATTATATATTTTGATTCTAAATTAGGTCTCGCTAGTCTTTGGTTTCAGTCGAGCCAATAAAAACAGGCTGTGGGCTGAGGCTTCAGGTTTGGCATCTGAAAATATCCAAACTTTGTACATCTTTACATTCTGCTTCTGCTTTTCTCACCTTCTTTCTCTATTACTTTGTGCATTTTCCTTTTTCTGTATTTCCAAGACAAATTGCTCCACTTCACAAAGAACTTCATCACTAGCTGTGTATGTGTGTAGTAGTGACACCAAGGTCTGTTTAGAGAAGCATTTGTAAAAACTTTCATGAGCTGATATCAGCACTGAGTATCACTACTTAGTTACGTGAGCTGAAATTTAAAGATTATTTCTCTGGGGGTCATTTTGACAAATTCTGAATGGAAAATGAGAGGTAATGAGGCCTTTATGAGTCCGAATATTGATTGGCTCTGGTTTTCAAACAGGATTGTCAACAACTTGCTTCCAGGCAAAATTAATTTAGACTTTCTGCAAAGCAAAACCACTAGCAGTAGCAGTAAATATGTGAGCAGCATTCCCAGGCATTTTCCTGGGTGAATTTCAATTGGGTAGTAAGCAGGTAGTCCACTTATAGATGCTGTAAGCTATTGAGAGCTTCTCTGATGTTAGGCTCTCTCTTCTTCATACGCACAAACAAACACAAGGCTGCTATTTTGCTCCCTCCCAAGAAAATAAAGTCACACATATAACAGGAGCATATTTGCAAGTCTAATTTTAGTCATCTCTAAAAATAGTCACAAATTGTACGTACATAGTCACATTCTGGATGACTTACTATGCTCTATAGACTTCCTGTTTGTAAGGTGTGAATGACAGCCCCACCATTTCAAATAAGTTGTGTAACAATGACAGTGACAATTATTGCACCAACTGAAGCCGTACTCCATGTAATATAGTAATAATAAGTACAGTGAGTTAAAATTGAAAATACTACTAGTTTACTAATACTAGGTATTAGTATGTGTCTTCTTTCTATGTTTTTAGACAGATAATTGGAATTTCTGAACATCCATCCAAAAATCAGACAAGAAAACTAAAACTTTTATCTAATCAGCTTCAAACTGAATTAACTGAATTATAAAAAACATGGCTTCATGTGAGAGGAGGTATTGTTCATGGTATAATGGCTTTTCTAAATACTAAATATAAATAGAAACTTTTCTTAGTGTTCTCCTTAGGGTTCCTTTAGGGCTACTGCATTTTCAGTCTCACCATTCAGGAAACCCCATATTCAGCCATTTCCAGCTCAGAGCCCCTGATTAAACTCTACACAACCCGTCCAGCACCAAATGGCAACAGACAACAACTGCATTTATAGTCAACACTACATGGTGGTGGCTGTGTATCTCTTAGCTTGTTCCGGTTGTTACCCCCCTAGTGCCCAGACATCAATAAATACAGCGGTAAATGTCTAAAAAGAGAAAATATGTTGGTTGAAGTTACAATACAGTTTTCCAGTCTGCAGTATTCCAGTTCTTATATTTCTTAACTTAAGTTTTGTACAAGTGTACTCTCTTTTGATTTCTAAATAAAGAGCCATCAGCCCTACTTCTCTAAGTCGTCTCTGCTCTGTTGAAGTGGAAACAATTTTCTTCAGCTGTAAACTAAACTATCTTGATGTCTACTTCAATCACCCCTCTGTTACGCAAGCCGTGGTCACTTCCAATGAGGAATTCTCGGTTGATTTTGTTGTTGATCTGTAACTACCATACCTTTTTTTCCAGTCAAAGGCCTACCCAGTTTCTAGATGGCTTTTGATAGTATAAGCCACAGTGCTCAAACATACTCTGTGAGAGACTCTTTTTATTCCCCAGAGTAATAATGGTCTTGTCTTTTCTGTCGCAAGCTGACATTTGCCTCTGGCCATGACAGCTGAGTGCCTCTGCATGTTCAATCACAGACCTGCCTCTTTGTATTTCAGGATCTTCTGGCAAGTTCTCAGACCCTAATGAGACCTCTTAATTAGTGCTTTATTAAAAAGGCAAGTGTATTGAAAGGTCAACCAAGTTATGCCTATGTATATGGACCTCTAGTGAAAGTTAAGTCAGGACTATTATTTTGCATGCTTAGGTCTGTAGTTCATTTCTTATACCATCCTGCCATTCAATTTCCTGCTGTCATTATCTGGGGCTGTCAGTTGTGATATCAGCTGTTCCAATAGCAGGTCACATCTATCCAATAGCACAGCGACATACCTATTATAGTCTTCACAGATTCATCAGCTTTATCCTTTCATCAGCCTATCAGCTTCCACAGAGTCACCAGCCACCACCACCACCAGTGTCTGGACTCCATGGGAGGATTTATCTTTCTGTCACCCCCCTTGACTACAAAAAATGTCCCTGTGGAGTCAAACACCAAAGCCTTTCTGTCAAGACTAAGCACAATATCATCTGCTATTATAATAATCACTATCTTTATCTTCATTCACTTCTACCTCCTAATTGAACTAATATCGGATGTTTAACAATTCTAAATGGAAAAATACCTCAGAAGATTCCAGGGTTTCTACTAGCTGCAGTGGCCTTCTCCTCAACATGTACAGCAGAGCAACATCTTAACAGTAAGAAATGTTTGACTAAAGTGAAAAAAAATCGTTCTAAAGCCCAAAGTGTGAAAGTACACATTACAACGCTTGAGAGCATCCTTCTTTGCCTTACATTGAAAGGTTATATTAAATGGTTTCTTCTGCAGTGGCTGGTTCAAGCTGGTCCCCCCTTAAAAGTAAAAGGGGTCAGACAAAAGCAGTGAAGGGAAAAGAGAATGTCTTTCTTGAGCGAGCGAAAAGAGAAACACTTCAGCAATGTGCTTGAGTAAATGTGCTCAATTATGGATATACAGTACCGGCCACACCATCACTCCTACACTTTTCATTTCGTATCTACATCGACCCATTCCAAGAAACACACATTCGCACAGGAACTTTCCTTTATCCATGCTACCCACCTTCGTCCCCATCGTTGGCACTGACAGTGAGTATGGCGAAGCCTACGTCAGCATCCTCATCCACATCAACTTCATAGGACGTCTGTGCAAACGCTGGCTTGTTATCGTTCACGTCGCTGATAAAAACGCGAACATATGCCGTGTCTGAAAATAAAAAGATAAGAAAGTGACAGATACAGCGAGAGAGAGAGAGAGAGAGAGAGAGAGAGAGAGAGAGAGAGGAGGAGGAGAGAGGCGATTATAAACATGAGGTTGTTCTTATTCTGTCAGCGTGAACATGAACATCTGTCTATCTCTCTTAGGGTAGCAACAATTTTGTCACTTTTCACCAGCGTGCACACACACATATGCAGATCGAAAAGTAGCTACTTCTTCATGCACAGAGACACAAACAAAAATAACATCTTTTTTTTCCCTCTTCCATCCACCATTGTCTACCACTTTTCTATTACATCTGTCATCTGTCTCCACTATTTCTGTCTATTTTACCATTAAATCCAGCTGTTTCTGTTTTGACTTCAGCATCCACCCGCAGGCTGAAATGGAGTACAAAGCACCCTTGGGGTATCAGTGTGAGGCTCGGTAGTTGAGCAACCCAACATACTATGCTTCCTTTGATACTGTATCAAAACCAGCATCATTTGAAATACATGCTTCGAGATGAGATAAATTATTTTACTCAGGGTGAAAGAGATGGTATAGAGTTCACGGCACAGATAGGAAACTAATGCAGCACTTGGAGCTATAACAAAACAAGTCACAGATGCCAGGGCTTTGTACACGTTCAGGATCTGTCTGAGAGCAAGGTGGGGAGGGATGGAGGGAAAAAACAAAATGGATAAGAAGATGTAGCAGCAATCCTCTCATCCTCCCCCGTCTGTTAATGCTGCCTGCTCATTCATGATTTCACACTTCTAGAGACATGCATGTGTAAAAATCCCATCCCAACCTCACCCCATGCAGGAGAGCTTGTTTACTGTCTGTGAAAACAGTGTTTATTAGGGTTATTTTTGAGACCACTGAACAACATTCTCCTGTCTCTAGTCTGCAACATCTCTAGATGCTTCACATGTTTGTACGTCTGTATGTGCAGATGCGCAAAGTTAAAAAGAAGCAAATATTAACATGTCCCTCTCTCTTGCACTTCCTTTAAATTGTCTTTTCTTTTTCTTTTAATTATTTTCCCAGATGACATATAGCCAATATGTTAAGTGCATCCAGTAGCGGGGGCAGCAAGTGCCTCTCGCAACAAACACCATATATGACCCATGCTTACCATGTAGCAATTATAAATTATTACATTGTCATTATTAGTTATGAATTGCGCATTACTAAAATAAAAGTGCTGCACCACATAGATAAGTTACAACATAACTAACAACTAAACAGTCATACATCCTCCATGATAGATGTAATAGCCCATATACATTTGGGTGGAGATGGAGTGGTGGATAAGACACATGTATCTGGTGTGGAGGACCCAGGTTCAATTCCGACTGCGACATTCACCAATATGTCCCTGAGCGAGACAGTTATCGTGCGTTTTATTTACCTCGGAAGTTTAAGGTTGGAGCTGGGAATGAAGTCTCACTCGAGATACTACATATGTCAGAGGCCTGTGACCTCTGACATATATAGTAATTGTTAGTTGCTTTGGATAAAAGCGTCAAATAAAAGACAAATTAAAATTTTATCGTTGATTGGCCTCTTACCTTATTTACTTTACTTTACTTTATACTTTATTCAGTCCCATCACTGGGAAATTGTCTTGGACAACGTGCAAAGTCAGTACATACAAAAACAACATACATTAAAAACAAAATAGAAACAAGTGGAGACACAATGACAATCAGTGCAAACAATGATAGAAAAGAGAGGTAAATATATGTAAGACACAATGGCAATTCACAGTATTTTATCTCTATTTAACGCTATGATTGCAGTAGAAACAAAAGAATTTTTCAGTCTGTTAGACCTGCACATCAAAACCCTATACCTCTTTCCTGAAGGTAATAATTTAAAGTGGGCATTCAGGATATGAGTATCGTCTCCAACAACTTTCTTAGCATGGTTTAAGATAGAAGCATCAAACATCTCTTGTGGTGATAATCACTCCTCACCCCCTATAATTTTAAAGGTGGTGTGTACCAAACGTCCTAACCTCGATTTTAATTGGACAGACAAGTTACCATACCATGCAGTGATGCCATATCTAATCAAGCTCTCGAAAATAGATTGGTAGAACAAGTACATGATTCTCTGATTCACTCCGAACGCTTTTAACCTGCGAAGAAAGTACAATCTCTGCTGTAACCTGGAACAAAGATTGTTGACATGAAGAGACCAGCATAGTGAATTATCTATGTAGACTCCCAAGTACTTATATGAAGGAACCTGTACAATGAAATTACCATGTATCCTTACTGGACTATGATCCCCTACGCTTCTAGGATCGAAGATCATCTCAACCGTCTTAATTCCATTAAGTGTTAGCGAGTGATTATCACACCAACCTACAAATCTGTCCACCTCAGAAAAAAACCCAAGACAACGTGGTGCAACCAATTTTAGTAGCTGATTTAGTTACAAACAGGCCTAGTTACCAAACCTCTACTCGCTTTACGCCCTAGCTTAGAAGAAAACGTACACATAGCTGTTGCTACCCAGTGCAGATATCTCTCATTTCATCCTATGATTTCACCCTATCCACACAAACAACCCCTCAAATGAATACTGGTACCGGTACATTTACAACTACAAATTGTGTCTTACCTTTGCTTTTAATAAAAAGTGTCTGGTCATGTAAAACCACTAACCACTGTCTGGCAGCCATGTTGGATTTATTTAAACTGGTGTTGTGTTCATTTGCATTGAATGGAGAAGGAACAATAAATAGCAGTAGACGTTAATACAACATTCCTTTGTTTTTCTGTCTCCCTTGTTTCCCCTCCTCGTGTGTGTGTGTGTGTTTGTGTGTGAGTGACTGTGTTGTGTGCACGGCTTACCAACCTGGGCACCTGACTGAGCAACCCATGCTTATTGTGATATTTATATTATTTGTAACATGGCTGTGTGTGGAAATAAAAAGTATTTTGGAAGTAAAACTCTCAGTAAACTGACAACATGTAAATAGTATGGCCAAACATGGAGACTGCCTGAGTGTATCTTTATAAATTGTATAATACATGTTTATTTTAGTGTCTTCATCTAAAGTTGTTGTAGTCAAGGAGTAGGAGAAGACATTCAGACATTAATTATACATGGGATCTTGATTATAATGGTGATATTGCCTATGAAATTGAGATGGTAATATAAATATGTTTACTTAAAATCGATTCTAACCCTAACCTCATGATAAAGAAGGAAGTGCAACATATGGGAAACACAATAACATTATATATAATTAAAATGGGGGTAGAAGGTATTGATTTTTCACATCATGGGAGAAAGAAACTTTTTTAGAATATGATATTTCTTTTAGATATTTCACCAAAAAATATTTAAGTAAATCCTTCAAGTAAGTATTTTAAAGTAGCCCATGGGATTCCCAGAGCTATTAATAGGACTCTGAATCGCCTCATCAAGGCATTTTGGGGTGATGACAGGATTCATTCAGATTTGCCATTACAGTTATCAGACTAATACATTTTCATCAATCAAAGATTAAGTATCCTCACATAAGCAAAGAGATATCAAACGCAGGTGAGCACTCAATCGATACTTTCTCATAGTAATAAAAGTTGTGCGAGAAAATTGTCTGGATGCAGTCCTCTTGTTGAGTACTGCAGCATAGAATTCATTTTGGAAAATTATATCCAAACATAGATAGATTTCACTTAAGCCAAATTCAACATGGTGAAATGCTTCTTCTCTACTAAGTGAAGAAAAAAGCATGTGGCTATCATGCTGTAGGAGCCATATTTGTTGTTTTCCTCCAAGCCACAGGGGGCATGATATTGCTGGCCTCAGGTAATTTAAGTTCCTGTATTGAAGCAAACAGGTGTTATTAATTGAAAAAGAGGAGCAAACAGTTATTAGCACCCAGTAGCGGCTAGTACAGGATATAGTCACTACACCAATAAAGGCAGCAGTCCGGCAAACTGTGTTGCTAGAAGTGCTTGAACTGAATTAAAAAAGCTAACTGAACTCTGAACAAACAGCTGCGTGGCATGGGGCATTTTATATTCATACCCTGGTGGTGCCCCTGTAGATTCCATGTGAAGTCTATCTCTCTATAAAATAATTGTGAATTCATGTTTCATTACAGGTGTAACAGACACCACACTGAAATGATTTCCCTGTGGATATATCAGAGATTGACAATAACTGCAAATGCACTTGTGTGTTTTGAGGTGTGCATCCTTGTAGAGTATCTGTTAATTTCCGTGTCACCCATCCTTCTTCATGCCAAGTCATTCAATATTCACAGCACAGAGGGAAAAGAAGTAAAATAACTCCCACAGCTTCACTGCGGTCTCTCAGTCTCTCCTCTGCTTAATATTTAACTTCTGTTTATGTTGCCACAAATGTCATAGTGAGACAAACCTAGAGAGAGGATGTGTTAATAATCTATGATCATATTTATTCAAAATATACCCTGTTCTGTCTTGCTGTTTCTTCAAAAACTCTCTCCATCCACCCATCTGTCTCAGCATCTGTTCATTTCTTAGTGTCTCTCTATTCTACCGTTGGAGCATGTATGCATTTCATCTGGCAGCAAATTAGAGAGAAATGGGTAGATGGAGGAAGAGAGGGCACAAGAGAGAGAGACTGAAAGAGAAAGATGGCCTTTGGTCCTTCAGTAGGGAGAGATGAGCAGATGTGGGAAAGAGACAGAAAGAGGAAAACATAGATTATTGCTGCCTTCAATGAAGATTTGGAGCTTTAAATCAAGTCTACAGAACAGCTGTCTGCAGCTCTCTCCCCTTTTGTGCTTGCCTTATTTTTCAGTCAGTCTAACAGCAACCACCATCACTATATAAATTGGATTACAACTCTAATATCAATATAATCTAAATCATTTCTGCAATGACATCAATCTGTTTGCATTTTTGCATGGACACTAATGATTCAATAACCATTATAATTAACACTTGTTTGAAACAAACAACAAGGCAACAGAATACATCGCAGAAAAAATAAAATTACGACTTTTCAGCCGGGTGGTGTTCACATGACTAAATCCTTGTTAACATACATTTTGACAAGTATTTCTCCTAATGTGCAGTTGTATTGGTAGCAACTGCATTCAAGGCACTTACTACAACTTTGACATAAAATTTCTTAACTGAACCGATATATTACTTTATATACACTTTATATACATTTTATGACCCACAAAGTATGTGGACAGTCCTTCCAATTAGTGGTTCAGCTGCTTCAGCAAATGCTAACAGGTGCATAAAATCAAGCATACAGCCATGAAATCTGAATTTACAAACATTTGCAGTAGAATGCATTGTGCTGAAGAGCTCATTGACTTTTAATGTGGAACTGTCATGTTTTCAATAAGTCTGTTCATCGAATTTCTTCCCTGCGAGGTTTGCCAAGCTTAGGAGCAATGACAGTTCAGCGCTGCAGCGGAAGGCCACACAAGGTCACAGAGCAGAGTTCCAAGCTGCCTCCAGAAGAGGCATTAGCACAAGAATGGTTTGTGGGAAGCATCGTCACATGAACAGGGATTAAAGCGAGAGACATATCTGTGCCTGACATGTGTTTGGGGGATAGGAGAAAGAATGGAGGGAAAGGGAGGATGGGGTTTAGGTTCACCAAAGGAATATAAATAAATAAATAAAATGAATTAACAATCAACCTGTTTATTTAGACAAATGACAATAACAATAACAAATTGTGCAAAACAAACAAAAAGGTGAAGTGCATTGTCTATTTCCTGATTTGTTTGACATTGTAAATGCAATCCTTAAGCTGATCTAAGCCACTCCGTTGCAATGGACTCTGTGGGCTCCTGAGAAGTTGCTGGGGCCATGTTTATTATACACATAATTTTTTCTGGAGCTGATGATGGAAGTAGCTAACGAGTGAGCCATTTTGTATATTTCTAATCTCTGCTGAGAGATGTCCATACGCAGTATCGATTGGGTAGGATGTTGCAGCAGTGGTATAAAATGCTAAAAACATAGCCTACAGAGCTGTAGGCTGTAAGCCAAATGGAATCGTATGAATACTGTGGAGCATATTACAGAAAAACAGTTTCAAAATGTGAATCCTCATGTTTACTTCCAAGGTCCAAATGGTGAAAAAAATGCATTAAGAAAAGAAGCTGTAGTCTAATAATTGTATCCAAGTCCAAGCACAACTTTCAGAGCCATAAAAGACACACGCCTTTGTTTCAAACTTATCACAGCTCGTTCCACCATTGGTCTCTGAACAGCATATGTGGCATAATAGGCCTACTGTTGTCAAAATGTTGCCACATTAGTGGATATCGCGAAGATGATATGAAAACAAAAAGGAGCCTATTCATTGCAGTAGCACGGACATGTGCATTATTGAACTGAAACTTCACTGAGACACAGTCTAAACAAAGGTTTTTATTAATAAAGAAGGTTTACTTAATTAATACAAACTACAGGGTTCCTCATGGCCGTATACATACATATACAGCCATATTCTTGCTATGCTACAGTTTAAAAAAATATATTTTCCATGGACATATAATTATTTATTTTTGAATCTAAAACAGCCCCGTTTCAGTAAAACAGATTTCAGCACAGTGGCGGAGAACTAAGCGATGCAGGAATTTCCAAGACTGAGTAGTGGCACACAAGTGATCACCATGCAAGATGCTAAGCCTTGGTTGGACATGTGTAAAGCACAGAGTGACTGAACTCTGGAGTACTGGTAATGTCTAGTCTGGAGTGATAAATCATGTGTCACTATTTGGTAGTCTGATATTGGTATACTGGATTTAGGAGAACATTACCTGCCTGAATGCAGAGTGCCAACTGTTTGATGTTGGACGAATTGTGGTCTGAGGCAGTTTTTTAATGATTTGGGCTAAGCCCCTAAATTTCAATTAAGGGAAATCTTAGTGCTACAGCATAAACTGCTATTTTAGATAATGGTGTGCTTCCAACATTGTACCCTATCCTGTACCAACATGGCAATGACATCATGCACAAAACCAGGTCCATAAAGAGATGGTTTTTCCTCAGTCCCATCCAACATGTTTTGGGTAAACTGGAATTCCAACCACACACCAGGCCTTATCACCTAACATCAGTGGCTGACGTAACAATACTAGACAAACTGCAAAAATACAGTTCCGACTCAGGCTGTTCTGTGCAGTGTCAGTTTTACTTACCAGAGTTTGGCTGTCCATGCTTGCCGGGCCGCGCTGACTCCCATCCATCTACAGACTGAACCTCCAACAGGTAAGAGCTTTTGGTCTCACGGTCAAACACAGTCTGTGTGTAGATGAATCCCACCTCTGCGTCAATACGAAAATACTGGTGGTCCCCACTGCGATCCTCCAGCAGGGAGTAGGAGATCTGAACGGTGGGGGGTCGGGGCAGACATAATTATACAGAGGATCAGGTGGTGAAACACAGTTAATTACTTAGCTAATTACATTTTTACACAGCAAGAAAGAACACATTTTGGATAAATAACAGATTTCATGTTTTTAAATGGAACTGAGTTCTAAACATCCCTTTCCACTAACCACGCTGAAAGAGCAACATCACTACTTATAACAGTTTGTGTGGGTCTGTTTTTACCTTGCCATTGCGACCCAAATCGAGGTCATTGGCTGAAACCTGGAAAACCAAAGTCCCTGATTCTGCCCCTTCGGTGACAGAGGCCTCATAGATGGAGGAAGTGAAAAATGGGACGTTGTCGTTTACATCTAGAGAAAGAAAAATTGTTATTTTTTCATTGTATGTCTGGTGGATTTAATACAAACATCATAGATGATTAATGGGCTCTTTACAAGGCAAGTCTAGTCGTTCCCCATACCTGCTTAGTACCACCAAGTGGTACAATTATCAATTAAAAGAAAAAAATACATACATAACTTTTCTTAGTAAGTAAATAATATGCTAAGTAGTAACTTTTATTTCATATATTTTATATATATATATATATGTCCACATAAAGAATCACTTCAGCACAATCTTGGATAATGAAGGAGCATGTATTACTTCTCGTCATTCCTTCTCTTTTTTGCTTTGGCGTCAAAGTTTACCCACATTTGCCAGCTCATGTACATAATTTAAGGTTGTTCTCCGATCAGTTACTCTTGCCTGTTGGAATATAACACCTTTTGCCCATGAATGTCTCTACCTCAACGGACTTGAAGAAACATCTTTAAATGTTCTTAAACTACTTTGTTGAAATAAAATCACATGTAAGGCCTTTATTCAGCCTGCTAATTCTTGTTAGCCTGTCCCTGACCCCTCATCAATTCCGTTAAATTAGTTTACCCCCATTTCATAAAATGAATTACTTGACAGTGTGCCTCACATCCATCTGTCCTCCTTTAATCTGAATGTTCCACTGCCAAAAATACTTTTTTTTAAAAGGACGTTTTAGGAGTTACTGCCTGCTGTCTTCTGATCACTGCCTATCTGTTCTGCTTTGGTCCATGACTATTTCTTACTTTCTGAATCTAAGAAATATTGCTAAAATTAGATTGGCATTGCCTGGGAGAAAACTAAACTGTAGATTATTACGGCTCATTTTTCACTTCTAAATGGTTCTGCAAAAGCACGCCTGCATTTGGACCAGAATGCAACAGCATGGTTCCTGGGCAACATCAAACACATGGAGCATATTTCTCCAGGACCTGCACTGCATTGACTTGCATTGCATTTTATAATTCAATTTAAGATCATTTTAATTACATATGAAGCCCTTTATAGTTTGGATTCCTTGTACATTTTTGAGCTTTTAACTCCATAATCTGTAACCCAACTCTTTAAATGTGCAGACAGAACGCTTTAACAACTTGTAATTGTAATTTCTAACTTTATTTTATTTTGTCTTCAATTAATTTAATTAATTATTCAAATTTTTACTTACTTGTATGTTGAACTGCAATGAATTTGTAACTCTCAAATCCTACCAACACAGTCTCACTCCCTACTCGTCAAATGTCTGACGCATGGTCAAGGCCCTTTGTCGTCGCTTTTTAAAGACTTGGGTAGCCCTTTTGCATCAATTATTGACGTTTAGGGATCCACAGTCAAGTTAGCAACGCTTAGCAACAATAAATATGCAATATCCGGTTACACTTTCAAGATAAAACGTAACGTTACGATACATTGCCATGTTGAAACGCACATAATTAAAGTCGTGAAACGTTGCAGTTTCGTTAGGTTTAGGCACAGAAAGTACTTGGTTGGGTTTAGGCAACAAAACTACTTGGTTAAGGTTAGGAAAAGATCATGGTTTGGGTTAAAATAGCTATGTATGTCAATTAAGACTTAAGTTAACTAACGTTAATGTCAATTTACCTCACTCGCCTAAATAAAAACATTT
>NC_060169.1:34084499-34090884 GCF_021292245.1 Micropterus dolomieu | reverse complement strand
CAATTATTGACGTTTAGGGATCCACAGTCAAGTTAGCAACGCTTAGCAACAATAAATATGCAATATCCGGTTACACTTTCAAGATAAAACGTAACGTTACGATACATTGCCATGTTGAAACGCACATAATTAAAGTCGTGAAACGTTGCAGTTTCGTTAGGTTTAGGCACAGAAAGTACTTGGTTGGGTTTAGGCAACAAAACTACTTGGTTAAGGTTAGGAAAAGATCATGGTTTGGGTTAAAATAGCTATGTATGTCAATTAAGACTTAAGTTAACTAACGTTAATGTCAATTTACCTCACTCGCCTAAATAAAAACATTTAATGTTTTGTTTCGCACGGGACACAAACCCTGTTCTCCTGCTTCAAGGTCCAGGTTCTGGCCCTCTATCCACCCCAATCACCTCCTTACTTCGTCTTTTCTCTTAAATATCATACTTGCCTTTACCATCAAAAACTGACACAACAGGGCTTCCCACAATACGTCGAACTATGACGTCAAACGGATCGCTAGTGCGTCACAAACTGACGATTATGGCTCTTGACCAAGCGTCCATATGTGACGACTTGGGAGTGAGACCGGGTTGATCCTACATGAATAAAAGGTTACTACTACTTAATTAAATTTCTGCAAAAATGTGAACTAACCTAATCTAAAACACTACAATAACTTTAAAATAAGTAACAACAACTTTTACCAGAACTCACGCATCATCTAGCAAGGAACTGCATTGTCCAATCAAATCAAACTCCCTGAATAAAATATCTCACTGGTACCTGAAGCAACAAACCTCCACCAACACAGCCCTTTGAATTCTTTTAATACAATACAGAGAGAGAAGATGAACTCTAGTCTGCCTGAATAGCAGAAGCCAAATTTTAACATAGTTGATATAATTTCTATGCTATTTCCTCATACCCTTTCTTCTGAGTAAATGTCTTAATCTATGAATTAAAAATGGGGCCTTAAATCCATTACAGACCTCCCTCCCTCAGCCGCACTGCCTCTGGAGGAGTCAAAGAGCTTTCTTATTAAGACAGATAAGCTAGAGGAGAGGCAAGCTAAAAGAGGAGAAGTTAGGAGAGGGACAGAGAGGCAAGAGAAGGGAGAGGGTCAGTGTGAATTAATTATTTCTCACTGGATTAAGACCAATTTGATGGAATGGGGTATGCATGTGAGTGGATGTGTGTGTGTGTGTGTGTGTGTGTGTGTGTTGCAAAACGATTCAATGCAGGGGAGTCTGGGGTATGTGGGGAAAGCAGAGTTATTTTGAGGAGCAAGGTCAGGAGCAAGCAAACACTCCCATATTTAGCAGACATGATGGCGACTTAAATCAAGTTACCAGGGGCTGAGCATTAACTGAAAGAGAGTGACACCAGACTAAAGTAGTCAAACTTAGAAGCACCATAACACAATGATAGACATGACAGAGAATGATAGAAAAACTGATCTTAGATAGATAACATAAGTTAGACAAGATATACTTTATTGTCACCGAAGGGATAATTGTTTTGGATTCTGTTCTGCAGCTTCACCAAACAACACTAAAATTACAATTAAATAGACATCTCTCAGCACATACTCTAATGCAACACAACACATGCTCTCATATCCATAAGACAGGTACCTATATAAATACACATTTACACCTTCTCACAATGGCTGCTTTTGATGGCACAACCCAAAGAGCCTTCATATTACACCACTTAATAGCCAACATATTGTACAACTAACATGTTTTACACTCCTAATAGCTTACTTATTGCCAACATCTCCATAACATGCTAGTGTTGATAAGCTTAATGGACATAGGCACAATTAATGTTTATATCATTTGCTTGCACTGAATCTTCTTCCAGCGGCTAAAATCTGAAATTCTGGGTGAAGTTTGTGGGTCACGTGTATTTTTTTGTGCCTGTCTGATAACCAACTGCTCATAGATTGTCTGGAGGTACAAATGGTTTTTGACCCCCCATAATCTTGATTGAGGTGTCTGTACCTGATGGGTGATCTGTGATTTGGACTGTACTGTCAGGTTACCATACCAGGCTGTATTATATTATTAGCCAAAGCGATAACAAAGTTTTTAGGAGAGAAACTAAACTTGGAGTTGCTGTTGACACCTGGGATTCCTTGGGAGGAGGTGGGCCAATGGGGTTGAGTATTAATGTTGCACTCTTTGACTCATGTGAATCAAAACACATTCATTGATTTTACTGAAAATTGATAATGTGTATCAGTTAACATGTTCTGGGATTTCACTTATGTACTTATGAGCTATTAGACCTTAAGTGGGTCCTGAAGCCATTCAGTCTTTGAATAGGTATTGAGCCTGATTCTGCTCTATTTCTTTTTTGTTATTTATGTTCTAAAAAGCCCATCTTGCAAATTAATCACGTAAAGTCTTCTCTGTTCTTTCATTACCTTCAAGCTCAGCCATCAAAAAATTAATAATCAAACACCCAATCTGCCTTCTGTTTCCGCAACCTTAAATAGTCATACTGCTGGTCAGTCTGCTGCAATGACTTTTATTACACAACCCTTTTTCGCTTATGCTCTACATTTACGAGAAGAAATCGACTACAACCTCTTGATTACAGTATTCTGTTGCTTCAGAATGGACCTTTAATCTGAGGATGCGTTTGTTACATTTATTAATTAAATAACTGTGCCTATTAAGAAATAATAATATGTCTAATGTTATCATGGAACTGTAATATAATAATTGAATGACTGAGTTGGAATGCAAAAGTATATACACAAAAAACAACGGTATTGAGTAATAAAGAGACTAAGTGTAGTGGAGGAATGAAAACGTACTTCGAAAAAAACGTACATTTATGGATCGCTAAAACAAATTTAAGCAATTTCCAAAAGGCTCACCTGTGACATTGACATAGACTGTGGTGAAGGCCGCCAATGGTACAGCTGCAACATTCTGAGCTCGAACACGCAGAATGAAGTTCCTGGTGGTCTCGTAGTCCAGGGGCTCTGCCACAAGGATGGAGGCTGAACCATCCTCTCGGTTGGGGGTCAAATAGAAGCGAACTGGCATGTTGGTCTCTGGGACCATGCCGTCCTCCAAGTTGTAAGTTACCCTGGGATCCCCAAGAGGGGAGGTGGCTTTGATAGTCTGTTTGGAACAAGTCAGAGAATTGAAGGTAAGATTTCAATTTAATAGGATACCTCACTCATTTTAGCCTGCTGTAGGGCCTTAGTGAAATGGTCAATAGCAAGCACTGGTCCCAGTGAAAACCTATTGTAAACACCACTCACAGTAATGGACACTAAAATATTAGTGCAGTATAGTCTCAAATTGATAGACTAGACAACAACCTAATATCATGTGGGATCAAAGAGAATGCACTCTTCACTCTGCATTCTCCATAAACTAATTAAGGAAAGGCTACTCATAGTTGATGCCATATACACCCCAATTAAAGTCAAAAATGTCATCTTGGACGTGATGCGGTTTGCCTATGTGTGACCTTGCGGTATCTATTCAACCTGCAAAGCATAGAAGCAACAATAATGAGACACCCTATCAGGCATGCAGAGTTTGAAAACATGCCTGACTACAGTATGTGCTGATTTAGGCCATAAAAACCTCACATTTCCATGGTAGAGCTATTACATACCGCTGAGAGTCATTGCATCTTTGCATAACGGTCATATCAACACTGAATTACCATCTCGATTAATACATTGCACTGTAGGGACCGTGCTCTCTCTCTCTCTCTTTCTCCCCCACTCTAAGAGTATCTACATCTTCACCTGCTCACACATCATTCATGGTGGGTTGGGATATGCATGATAAGTGGAATATAGCTATGTATGTACAATATCAAATCTGAAGTGTCTATAGTTAATTCGGAATGTTCATGATCATGTCCATGATAGCGTACATTAATGTCCCATTATTGCAAATTAGTCAGGGAGTTGTAATGATTCTAATCCATAGCGAGACAGTAATCCAGAGAGAAAGAGAGAGATTAGACGAACAGAGCAGAACAGAACAGAGCTAAAATGGAGGGAGGAGCCACGTCAGCACCCCATGCCTCTGCTGTCCATATCGCTGCATGAGGTAAATGAGTTGTAAAGTTTGATTGCCACATGAAGAAATTATTTCCTGTGGCCTTCTGTGGTGTGTTGCAGTGGTAACAGGGTAACAGTCTGCTGCTGAAGGTGCTCCTATGCATGACCAGCACATCATGGAGAGGGTGTGAATCATTGTCCATGATGGACAATTTGTGCAGTTCGCAGAATCCCCCTCTCTGAAACCTCCACCACATAATCAAACTCCACCCCCAGTCTACCTTGATGACCTTGTTGATTCTGTTGGCTGTCGACCATCCCACTGCTGCCCCAGCACATGACAGCAAAGAAAATAGCACTGGCTGCCACCGACTGGTAGAACATCCTCAGCATGGTACTGCAGACATTGAATGACCAGAGCCTCCACAGAAAGTAGAGTCACCTCTGGGGGTGTCCAGTCCAGCTTGTAGTCCAGGTGTACTCCCTGGCTCTCAAAGTGCTACCCAGCTAATTCAGGTGAGCATAGGCACAGTAAAGCAGTAAGATGATGGCATCGTCCTCCCACTCCTTTAGTTAGCCTCCAGTGATCATTTAACAAGGGCCAAGTCAGGAAAAGCATTGCCACAGGGCCTCCAGGGCACCTTCTGAGGTACATGAACCAGGCAGAATGCCTTCAACAGCAAAGGGACCCTCTCCAGACTCCACACAGCTGGGAGGCACACACTTCAATAAATGCTCTAGCTAAAGCTCATTGGCCGAGTCCCAGCCCCCCCCCCCCCCCCCCCCCCCCCCCCCCCCCCCCCCATTACCTGGCTACCAGTCTGCTTGCAACCAACAATACCACCCAAGCCTCTCCACACATCCTTCACCTTGTTCACATTGACTTTTTGTTGAGTTCTCTCTGAACACCTCCTCCCTGTCCCTATTTCTGAAGGCCCTCTTCTTCTCATTCAAGAGGACCTTGATGTCTCTGGTGGCTCAGGGTCAGCCCCCAATCAGTGTTGGAATGCATCTTACTGTTATCCACACAGAAGTTGATGTACGCTGTTATACAATCCGCAGTTTCATTATAACAACCAGGACGGTGGCATGGAAAAACCTGCAATTAATATGGACAGAGGCTCATGGCAAGCAGTTCAACATCCAAGCCACACACATACTCTTTCACAATCAGGACCGCATTTGTTGTTGATGAGAACAGAAAATCCTGCCGTTCTCCCAGCAATTCCTGAAAGCCCATACAGCCTGAAAGCTGTCTACAGACACGTTGGAATCCAGGACGTCTTTATGTTGTCATGTGTCCATGTAATACAACACCCTGCTCTCATAATATTCTCTCTGGCTCCTCACCAAGGGTGCTAGCTAGTTTCCCCTTATAATCAAAGGCAGACCCGGCTTGCATGTCCTTTTCTTCGCAAGGTGTTCTCCTGCCCTACAACCCCTACACATTCTCAATTCTTTGGGGATTGCCAACACGCTCAGTCAAAGCAAAAACAACAACAGACCCCTTGTGTAAACAATGGCCCCATTGACACTGTGATGTTGCACGAGGAGTCCCAACAACAAAGAACACAGTGAAAACTCTCCACCTCATCTTTGGACTAACTAATTAAAATAAACTAACTAACTAATTAACTGTAACCACACCTAATTTACGAAAAGAGCAGAAATAAACAGAGAGAACTGCTGCTGGCTGCCACTACAATACCAAATCACCTCATTCTTATGCCTATTTATATGTCATGTTATATGTATGTGTAAATTTGCACATACAACATACTGTATGAATATGAAAGCCATTTTCCTGTGCCTTTGACTGAGTCATTGATCTACTTTGGAACAACTTATTACTACACTGTAACTGCAATATAACTGTACTTCTTGTTTATTACTATTACTGTGTTTATTTGTTTTTATTTTATTTTATTCTATTTTTATTCTCTTTTTATTGTGTTTAATACATACAGTGGGGGAAAAAAGTATTTGACCCCTTGCTGATTTTGCAGGTTTGCCCACTTACAAAGAATGCAACGATCTATAATTTTAATCATATGTACATTCTAACAGTGAAAGACAGAATCCCAAAGAAAATTCCAGAAAATCACATCATATGAATTTATAAAAATTGATAACCATCTGATGAGGAAAAACAAGTATTTGACCCCCTGGACAAACAGCATGTTAATATTTTGTAGAAAAGCCATTATTGGCCAGCACAGATGTCAAACGGTTTTTATAGTTGGTGACAAGGTTTGTGCACATTTCGGCAGGGATGTTGGCCCACTCCTCCCTGCAGACAGCCTCCAAATCATTCAGGTTCCGAGGTTGTCGCCTGGCAACTCGAATTTT
>NC_060169.1:34082183-34084399 GCF_021292245.1 Micropterus dolomieu | reverse complement strand
CCCACGAGGCGAGATCTTGTGTGGAGGCCCAGACCGAGGGAGGTTGGCGGTGGTGTGGTGCTTCTTCCATTTCCTGATAACTGCACCGACAGTTGATCTTTTCTCTCCAAGTTGCTTTCCGATTCTCTTGTAGCCCATCCCAGCCTTGTGCAGATCAAAAATCTTGTCCCTGATGTCCGTAGAAAGCTCTTTGGTCTTGCCCATGGTGGTGATGTTGGATGCTGGTTGTTTGGGTGTTGACAGGTGTCTTTTATACAGGAAACGAGGTGAGGCAGGTGTATTTGATGTAGATAATTGGTTGGGATTGGGGCTGTGTCTTAAAGAAAGACTAACTGGCTTGTAGGAGCCAGAATACTTGCTGTTTGGTAGGGGGTCATATACTTGTTTTTCCTCATCAGATGGTTATCAATTTTTATAAATTCATATAATGTGATTTTCTGGAATTTTCTTTGGGATTCTGTCTTTCACTGTTAGAATGTACATATGATTAAAATTGTAGATTGTTGCATTCTTTGTAAGTGGGCAAACCTGCAAAATCAGCAAGGGGTCAAATACTTATTTCCCCCACTGTATACTGATCTTCTGTGTTTGAAATACACCCTTGTGTTAGTGCATCTGCCTCCTATGTGTGCCAACTGCCACCCCCCACCCTAATGTACCACGATGGGTGTGTCTCGGACAGTGTTTTCTGGTATGACCACGTTGTAGCTGTCTTTCTCCCACTGTGGAGGCTGGTTCTTCACATTGGTGATGGTGACGGTAAGCTCCACTGAACTGCTCCTGTTCCCTCCGTCTGTAGCCACAATTTCCCTGGTGATGTATGTCCTCTGTGGCATAAAGTCCACGCCGATGAAGAGCAGAGAAAAGAAGGGAAGAGAAGATTAATGATTAATTAACTTTACCAAGAGCCTGTACTCCCACCAAGGGTTTGTTGGCATATGTTGGAGAACATATGATAACATGGAGAACAAAAGGTCACTTGTTTCAGTTTTGTTCATGCCCTTTCATGGACCATGTGATGCACACATTCTGCTATTAAAGATGTTTTCAAATTCATGAGTGCAATAATTGTTTTTCATAGTTCCAGTTTTCCACTTCAAGTGCTTGTAGTTATGCAGTTTTAAAATTCAATATTTGCTTTTAGTAATTAAGACAACTGAGATTGTCACATTGGCAAAGGCTGAAATAAATGTGTAGGCAGTGCCTGCTTGTGTATTCTTCTTTATGCAGTTGTACTCATTAGTGGAAAAGTTTTGTATCTTCACACATGGATATGTTCTAGTGAGCCATTCTCCCCGGCAAAAATAGTGGCATGGTGCCAAGCGTTTGTGTGCGATGCAAGGTGCTGAGGATAGAGACATTCATTCCTCTTGGCACTGGAAGATGGTGAGTTGTTGCTTTTTGGGCTTTTATAATTGTGGCACTCATCTGAGGCACAGACTTGTTTTGCACACACTACGTGGCAGTTTCCTTTATTGCTAGTTCATGTTCCCACCAAGATTGTTTTTCTTTCTGGTAGTGAAGCAAGGGGTTAGAGGCAGTGAAGTGAGGAAAATATTGGCAATGTTATTTCTCCTGATGCCAAAATAAAGACTCCAGTGAAGACATTATCACATATTCAGGCTGCCTGTCTGCTACTGGCCACTGGACTTCTTCCCCTCACTATAAGCAATAAAGTGCTTGAATGCATATATACAGTGGGTACAGAAAGTATTCAGACCCCTTTAAATTTTTCACTCTTTGTTTCATTGCAGCCATTTTCCAAAAATCAAAAAAGTTCATTTTATTTCTCAGTAATGTACACTCAGCACCCCATCTTGACAGAAAAAAACAGAAATGTAGAAATTTTTGCAAATTTATTAAAAAAGAAAAACTGAAATATCACATGGTCATAAGTATTCAGACCCTTTGCCGTGACACTCATATTTAACTCAGGTGCTGTCTATTTCTTCTGATCATCCTTGAGATGGTTCTACAACTTCATTTGAGTCCAGCTGTGTTTGATTATACTGATTGGACTTGATTAGGAAAGCCACACACCTGTCTATATAAGACCTTACAGCTCACAGTGCATGTCAGAGCAAATGAGAATCATGAGGTCAAAGGAACTGCCTGAAGAGCTCAGAGACAGAATTGTGGCAAGGCACAGATCTGGCCAAGGTTACAAAAAAATTTCTGCTGCACTTAAGGTTCCTAAGAGCACAGTGGCCTCCATA
>NC_060169.1:34075739-34082083 GCF_021292245.1 Micropterus dolomieu | reverse complement strand
ACACCGCTAAAATAACGAAGGAGTGGCTTCACAACAACTCCGTGGCTGTTCTTGAATGGCCCAGCCAGAGCCCTGACTTAAACCCAATTGAGCATCTCTGGAGAGACCTGAAAATGGCTGTCCACCAACGTTTACCATCCAACCTGACAGAACTGGAGAGGATCTGCAAGGAGGAATGGCAGAGGATACCCAAATCCAGATGTGAAAAACTTGTTGCATCTTTCCCAAAACGACTCATGGCTGTATTAGATCAAAAGGGTGCTTCTACTAAATACTGAGCAAAGGGTCTGAATACTTATGACCATGTGATATTTCAGTTTTTCTTTTTTAATAAATTTGCAAAAATTTCTACATTTCTGTTTTTTTCTGTCAAGATGGGGTGCTGAGTGTACATTACTGAGAAATAAAATGAACTTTTTTGATTTTTGGAAAATGGCTGCAATGAAACAAAGAGTGAAAAATTTAAAGGGGTCTGAATACTTTCCGTACCCACTGTACTTGCTTTTCTGGCCATGTACTTGGAGAAGTATCATATTATTTTAGTTTTAATCTGAAGCTAGCATATCATGAGTTCTTAAGTGAAATTATGAAATGACACACTTCCTTCAATTGCTTTTGTGCTGTTAGAGGGGCCCAATAAGCATGATTAGCCCTAAGGCAATTCAATCATCTTTATAAAGAAAGAGAGGATTACATAGGTTATTTGCAAAGTTGCTATACATAATGCATCTCCCATACTGAAAATACCTACACACATAGAAAACTGTATAATGTAAGCGTTTTAAATAGCATTGAGTTGGTATTATCTGTTTGTATACAGTATGTGTGTACCTGAGAAATTGGCTGGTTTACATACACCCAGCCTGTCAGGGGGTTGACCCTGAGGTACCCCGGCTGTTCACTGGACATAGAGTATGTGATGGCTGCATTGGTGCCAAAGTCATCGTCCTGAGCTGCCACCCGCAAGAAACTAGTCCCGACCATCGTATCCTCACGGAGGAAGTCTGTGGGATAAGAAGAAGAGTGCCTTATGCCTGAATGGATCTGTGAGGCCCTAATTTGCAGTCTTTTATACTCTATCAGTACAGTGGAAGAGTAAGTTCAGTGAGACTTAAAAAACAAGCAAATTAAGAATAAATCACAACTCTAACAACACTTGTCAGATTTAGAAAAAAATGTGGCAAACAAATAAAACACAAGCTAATTAAGAAACAAATTCACCATTCGACAACACATATGCAGCATAAAGAAACACATGGCAAATACTGGAAACATAAGAAAATGAAACACTTCAAGTCACGCAGAACAAGATGGAACTTAGTTGCATCACAAAAGAGATTTCCAGGGGAAACTAAAAACTGATGAACACAGTTCATTAAGTAAATGTCTAACGTTATACTGGATAAATGCTATCACAACGTTACAAAAAATAAACATTGTTAGCTCATTTCCATGTTCATCAGTTGTCAAAGGAATAGTGAAGATGTTTTCTTCATTTGCTTGTTTTTAGTCTGTTTTCATCTGTTTTGATTTTTACTGTAAGTTGCAGTGGGGTAAAGCTCTCTTAGTCGCCATACTTGAGACTTGATTTACACTAATATCTACTTACACTCATATCGGATGTTCTCAAACTTTGGACTGTTGTCATTCTGGTCCAGGATAAGGATGTTGAGCTGACAAATGCCAATGAGTGGGTCAGCTGCTTGGTCAGTGGCAGTCACTGTCACCGCATACTCCCGTTGGCGTTCGCGGTCAAATTTCCTGGCTGTCACAATTACTCCTAGAGACACAGAGATAACAAGGAGGTGATTGGTTGCTTGGTCTTGTCTCCCCAGAGCATTTTCAATTTAACACCAAAATTATTTCCTCTGTTTGACTCCTGCTACAAGACTAAAAACATTAGAGCAGATGGAAAGCAGAATGGGAAATGAAGTGAGTTTTTCAAAAGTAGTTATATTTAATATTTGTTTCAGAAATTATTTTAATGATGACATTTACAATATTTCCTGCTCCACTAAAAGTATTGTTGCTTGTAAAGTAAACACATGTTGTTTGGCAATCGTTAGTCTTTATTTTTTTGGCACTACATCTTGACCTTCAACATGACCAAGTTACTTTACTACATGTTCACATGCAAATGCAACACAATAAAGTAAACTGCCTCATGCAGAGGTTCTCTGCTGTGGTTTTTGTTCTTGGGATTGTTGTTGGCAATAAATTTTTACATATCAAACAGGTTTTGAACCACAATTTGATTGACATCTGAAAGCACAAATATTATATATTTCCTGTCAGTGTTAAATAGTTAAGTATGTTGATTTCTTGTATACCAACCACAAAAACAGTAGGATATAAGGAACAATATATAGTACATACTGAATAGTTAGTAGTATAGATTTGGGGCACAGCATAAGTTTAAGATTTGATGATTTGGATGGATTCATTGAATTATTTTTACTTCTTGAGAAAAACTTCTCTTTAGAAATTGCAAAAAAACACAAGTCAAAAATACAATTTGTTTTCCAGTATGTATTAGTAAGTTAAAAGTTATTGACTGTTTTTTTTTTAACAAAAGTAAAAAAGATTGCATGGATGCCAAATGCTAGGAATGTTTAAAGAGAAAAAAAGTTTCAGCCCTGAACTTCCAGAGGTCCACTTTAACTTTTTCATTTTGTAAATATTGTTCAATTAATGCCTTTTGAACAACACGTTTTATGAACACAAGCTTTCAAATGAAAAGGCTCCTTGGTTTTTTCTTTTGTTGCAATTTCTTAATTGAGAGAATACAATGGCTGTACAATTAGGCTGAGGTATGCTTGAAAAACATTGAAGTGGACCCAATTCCACGGCTTTATTTTAGCCGCAAAATTTCATTCAGTCTGGTATTAAAAATTATCTGTTATATCTTAGCTTTAAATTGTAGACTTATAAATGTTTTGGAATAAAGGAATTAAGCCTGTATAAGAATCAACACTGGAAAAAGTATTTGCATGGGTATGTCTGTGTAAGTGAAAGTGAGTATGTGTGTTTTAATACCAGTGTCTGGGTGTATACTGAATGCGGGCACAGTGGAGTCTTTGTGCATGAAGCCGTATGTAACCCTGCCATTGGAGCCCTCGTCAGCATCCACAGCATGAACCTGCAGAACAAACGTCCCCGCTGGCTGGTTCTCCAGGACTGACGTGCTCTCTCGGTACTGCTGACACTGAGGAGAATGAGACAGGGGGCGGAGAGGACAGGTGGGAGGAAGCAAAGATCACTACAATGCAAGTTCGGAGAAAATAAGATCGATTCTCCATTCTATCGAAACTTTAAGCAAGAGTGAGTGGGAGGTGGAATGTTTTGAAAGGACAGATTAAAGATTATTTACAGGTGGGATAAAATGTGTAACGTGGCTCCAAAATAATGAGTGAATAAAGAAAGAAAGTAGGAAGCCTGGCCCCGTGCCTTTTCCTGTGTAAGGTAGATAGTGGTAGGGGGTTCAGGGGTCTTGGGGCCTATCCCAGCAACCAGTGGGCAAAGGTGCTCAATATGTGCTTGGTGATGTGCTCTTCGTGGCTCCTGTGTTTTGGTAAACATGAAATCTGCTGAACTTTTGGCACCCAGTGTTTAATGCTGTCCATAACATGTATTTTGTATTGGAAATGGGGCAACACTTCACAGAGAGCCTTCAACAGTGTACCAGAAAATAGCTGCAGCTGTATTCAAGAAGCTTAATTTTGAATGAGAAAATAATATGATATGTATTTCTGTCCAGACAGATTTTTAATGACAGAATATTTTACTACACTATAAACCACTGATGTAATTACAATAGGAGTTTAATAAATGTTAGTGACAACACCATTTTTGTAGACGGTGGTGGTTAATGGATATTTGACAAAATTACACGACATAAGACAAAAAATGATTTAATGCATGTAATGATTTACACGTATAAGAGTTGTGCCTGCACAGCATGCACTTAATGCCTGTGCCTCCATTAAGAGATAAATTCGTCCTGGTATGATGCAAGGTAGCAGCTCTGTGTTTGAGTTCTCAAAGATTTTGGCAGTCACTGAACTTGTCAGAAAACAGAAAGAGCTTTATTATCCTCATTTAAAGGCTGTCTGGGTTTCACTCACTCTCCCTACCCCATTTTTTCTCTCTCTGGTCTTTCATCTTTCTCTCTTTTACACTGTCTCCATCAGCTCTATTTCTTTTTTTCCCTGTCTCACTGGAGCGTTGATGCTGATGTGCTGCAGACACAGTGGAGAGGAAGGAATCCCCCAGTACTGCTGGCTGATGTCTTCCTTTGACATTTCATTAATGAAATGAATAAACTTTTTAAAAATATCTTTTTTTATCTTTAACATGTTCCCTCACTTCCTGCCTCTTCTCCTTCTTCCTATATATTCTCCTCTGTCCTCTATTCTTTCTTTCACAGGGTGGTTGGGTTCACCCCTAGAAAGGATGAGAAGAGAAGAAATTTGGAGTGGAACCATTCAGGGATAAATCAATCTAACTTTTTCTTTTTACCTTTAATTTGAAAGGAACAAGTTGAGGTGTGGAAAGTAGGAAGAGACCCCAAGTGGTGAATTCAGTACACACACCACAGCAGGTTTGATGAATAGTTATTTTTGTTCATGTTCCTTTGTATTTTGTTTTTTTTAACAGTTTAGTCAGGCATGTAGTGAGAGATGCATTATTCTATGTTTCTGCCCTCATTTTCCAACACGTTATAAAAATTGAAGAAACGTATATGAGAGCGGGTAAAAGGAATAAAGGTTAATAAATAAATGTAGTATATGCCTGTGTGTGTTTGTGCCTTTATTCTTATATTCATACCACAAGGAAATGCAGGATCTGGCTAGATCTGAGAGATCTTGCCTCTCTGTATCTATACTTCTCTTTGTGTGTGTCTCTTGGTCCACAGCCCTGAGTTCCAGAGAGGCTATAGCACGTTCAGTGCGCTGCTGCTGGCTGCCAGCGACAGAGGAAAGTCCACCTCTGACCAAAGACACACAAATACAAGTCTGTGATTATGTTTTGTTGATTTGTGTTTTGTTGCTGACGTAATCTGCACTCTGCGCATGCGTTGGCGTCTGTAGCCACCTCTTATCCAGTTTTAATCCACTCTTTTTCGTTACATTTTTTATATCGTTTTTATTAAACTTAAGTTTTTAACTTGAGTTTTACGTGGGTTAAGGATTTTAGCCATCCGACATGGATTTTAAGATAGATGACCGTAAAAACGCGATCAACGCTACTGTTCGCAACAAAGCTCCGGTGACTATGCTAGCCGAGATAACTCTGCCCCATGAGGACTGCACACTCCTTAAGAAAGCAAACAAGAAGATTGCTGACCTTATGGTCTCTTTTTAAGACAGACGGACTTCACCCAAACAAAAGGGGCTCAGAAATGTTAGCTGCGCACATACAGCATGTGGTGCGGTCCACACATGACTTATGTGAATGACTAATCATTCATGCAGCACACCTGGACACACCACCGCTCACTGAACAGATCTCTGGCTCACTGCCACAAATAACTGTCTCCACCTGCTGGCATGTAAAGCTGTCTGCTCCCAGCGCTGCTCCAAAGACTTCTATTCCTGTCATCATCACGCATAGACCAGTAAACCGAAATGTGCACATCCCACACAGAAATATTAGTAATCTCTTAAGGATTAGGACAACTGCACCAACTCCAGCACCCAGAACAAACTCATTTAAAATGGCTCTCTTCAATGTGAGATCACTTTCAAGTAAGACTTTTATCTTAAATGATTTTATCTTGTCTGCAAATCTAGATTTTATGTTTTTAACTGAATCCTGGTTGCAGACGAATGACTATAGCCAGCTAGCTGAACTGTGTCCGCCTCAATATGATTGTTTTAGTCAACCGAGGGTCAGTGGTCGTGGTGGTGGGCTAGTGAGCGTGTATAGGAAAAATTTTAAATGTCATCAAGTACGCTGTGATGAATTTAACTCCTTTGAAGTTCTCACTCTTAAAGTTGGAGGGCTGCAACCTATAATATTTGTTATAATTTATCGCCCCCCAAAACCGCCTGGAGGATTTTTATCAGAACTTCCTGAATTTTTATCTACTCTGGTTTTAAATTATGACAGAATTGTTCTTTGTGGCGATTTTAATATTCATGTTGATGACCCCAACAATGTTAATGCAACTAACTTTTTAAATATGGCCACTTCTTTTAACTTCAAACAATATGTCAAAGGGCAAACACATAACCGTGGTCATACACTGGACTTGGTTTTTACCCTGGGTGTCAGCATTTCCTCTGTGGAATTAGTGGACATGACCATATCTGACCACAGATGTATTGTTTTTAGCTGCGATT
>NC_060169.1:33966627-34075639 GCF_021292245.1 Micropterus dolomieu | reverse complement strand
CTCAGCTGCCAGGCTTTTAACCAGAACAAAGAAATATGACCACATTACTCCTATTTTAGCTTCATTACACTGGCTCCCAGTATGTTTTAGAATTGACTTTAAAATTCTATTGATCACTTTTAAAGCTCTTCATGGCCTCTCGCCTTGTTATATTTCTGACCTTTTAGTCCCATACACACCAACACGTACCTTGAGATCCTCGGGCAGAGGTCTGTTGTCTGTTCCAGAGTCTCGACTGAAAACTAAAGGGGACAGAGCGTTTGCTGTCAGGGCCCTGAGGCTCTGGAACAGCCTGCCTGAGGAAATCAGGTCGGCTGAGTCAGTGAACTCTTTTAAGTCCCTTCTTAAAACATACTTTTATAGGAGAGCCTTTCCCGATCTTATTTGACTTTATTTTATCCCTTTTATTTTATTGTATTTCACTAATTTTATATTAATTTTTCATGCTCTTGTTTTTTTTTTGTAATATTCTTTACACTTGTTAAAGCACTTTGTAACTTGTTTTTGAAAAGTGCTCTACAAATAAGGATTATTATTATTATTATTTTTTTTTTAATATTCTCTTTGACTCAGAAGAGGCATGGAGGTTGGGGGTTTGATTGTCCATTACAATCAGATTCCTGCCAACAGAGAGAGAAAAGAATGAATCATAGACTTGGAGTATGATGCCAGCAGGAGATTCCTGAGAGAGACAATTGAGCATACAGAGCACATGAAACTCATGTGTCAGATATCCTTTTCTTCTCTCTTTTCTCTCATCTTGTCGCATGTCCCTCTGCTATTTTCTCCTAAGAGATGAAGCCAAAAGGGAAACACTTGGCACTCACTTTACCCCAGGAGAGTATTAGTTAGGTTTACTCAGCAAGCCCCCGCTCCTAATCTTGGCTCACGATCCCTTGGAGGGCTGGAAAGTCACCTCATTTAAAACTGAGACATGGGTAGGAAAAAACAGGTGGAGACGTAGCACTTCTAGAGCGGGTGGGTTGGGATTTCTGCCACATTCCTCAAAGCTTTAATTAAAAGACCAAGATGATGTAGGCGAGAGATGAGAGAGGCAGAGACAAGGGTCAAGCCGGCTAATCGCTCCTCCAGAGAGGCAAGATAGTGGCTAATAAATAGCTGAGATAGACAGACAAAGAGAGGGAGACAGAGGACTGATGGAGTTATGTGGGACAGAAAAAGAGAACGAGTGAACAAAAGGATAGAGTGAGAAGTCAAGATATATTAAGAAGATCGGAAAGAGGAGCAAAACATTGCATGGAAACCAGAAGAGCAGATGTTTATCCAACACAAGGTTTAATAATGTGAGTGCGCCAATGCTCATCTTACCTTCTCAAAGACAGGCTTGTTATTATTCACGTCATCCACCCCCACTAGGACTTGGGCTGTGGCTGACAAGGCCTGAGGTCCGCCTGAGGCGTTGTCATCCGTCGCTGTAACGTTGAGGACATATTCGACACCCTGGAGGTGAGGGGGCGGGCTGGAGCGAAGACGGATCAAACCTGCAACCAAACATACGGATAACTCACTCCCTCAGCTGGTACTGATATGACCAAGGGCATTACTTTGTGTTGAAAAGTGGTGGGGACATAAGGGCTCAGATTGGGGATGTGATGATACACAAGAACAAGATGAAATATTTTTAAAACTGCAATATTAAACACTTCATTTCCTGCATTCTGGAGACAATGTCTGCTCCAATTTACAGCGAATCTTTATTTATATAAAGAGAAACTAAAAATTCAGCTGGCAGACACTTCGTATTTAACTTGCATTGCAAGCTTTCCTATAGTGCAAATAAACCTTTCATTTGTTATTTTACATTTCTTAGTGCAAGCTATTTCTTTTAGAAATTTTTAACAGATTCTTTCAGAAAGTGATGTGGACAAAACCAGCCATTTCAGAATGTGGTGGGGACATGTCCCCAGTGTCCCCAGTGTCCCCAGTGTCCCCAGTGTAAATGACACCCATAGATATGACATCAGTAAATAATTCATCTTTATGTTCACCCTTTAAGTTTGAGATGAAGAAGTTGTCATTGCAGTCGTTACATAATGGCAACACGTTAATATTTCTGCAATTTAAGGTAACAAATTTGCCTTAACAATTGAAAATCCCAAAGATGATACAAACTAGAGCCCAACCAATATGGGATTTTTAAGACAGATGCAGATATTGGATATTTAAGGATTTTATATTGATATTATATATTGACTGATACTCCGATATATCGGCCAATATTCTTTTATACTTCTTTTCAGAAACTCATAACATAAACAAAGATCCCTAATGTTTGTAATGTTTGTAATGTAGTTATGAGACCTTAGTAGCTGTTCCAGTGCACATGGACAGACAAATTGTTCTTTGCCATTGTTACTGAATTTTAAGAATAAAATAATAAGACTTCAAAAATGAGAGAGACTCTGTGGCTAGAAGGTATGAAATCTATCAAGTCAATTGACAAAATAATCCACACAATCAATACCACAGAAAAGCGAGAAACAGGTTGAAAATAACCCACATTTTCCTTCACACTCTGCGCTGTTGCAAGGGCACAATAGTTTCCTTCGGAAATAAGAAGAAAAAAGCTATAAGTGAGAAAGACATTTCTGGTGGACAGACTTTGTTATTTCAGTTCTCAGCTCTGAGAGGGACTTCATTAATTATGGTTACACAACATATGAATAGCTAAATTGATTGGTATTCCCTTTTAGTGCCATCGTCTGGCATTCCATTTCATCCTGTCTCTCTTTCAGTCCAATGTAGGCGTCTCATCTGCATCCCACTCTCTGCTTTGAATGACTCCTCCACTCTGTATTCATTTCACCCCTTGGTGCTCTGTTAGTGTGTGTGTGGGCTAAAAGTGCAGACACACGTATTACATTCTCCTTATCTTCAGAGGCAGGGGCAGGTGCTATGCCTGTCATGTGTTCATTTGATTGCTGTTTCACAAGAGACCCTGGAATTGGAATTATATTTACACTTATCATAGATGTGTATGTGTGCGTGTACTATTCATCTTTCTATCTCTGTTTACCAGACCAGGGGAACTGATGACAAAGATTACAGCAAGGCCATGTATCATTTTGATTTCAATTTTTTGTGGGTACGCACCAGCATGGCACATGTGGAAGGACCATTTACATTAAGCGATTTGTAAATGAATATTTGGAAATTAATGATAAAAGAAACAGAATACAGCAAAGAGCAGCATTTCTGTTCCACTCAACTTAATGCTGTACTGCACATGTACAGTCCCTTCTGTTTGCTTGTGTGTGTGTGTTGCACAAGAGATGGAGGATTGCATGGAGGGGTGTCTGACTTGATGTGTTTGCGACAATAACTGGTTCCCTAGCACTGCTGTCTGTGGTTAAGGAGGCATATGAGAGAGAGGCAGAGGGAGAGAAAGAGTGAGTAAAAGAAATAAAAAATAGACAGGGGGAATATGACTCCAAATTACAGCCATAGAGGTGTAAGTGGAGAACGCTTTGGCTCAAGAAAGGCGTGTCATATACATTGTGTCAGACACATGTAAATGCATAAATACACTAACCCACACACACACACACACACACACACTACACACCTAAAATACACATGGGTGCACACAAACACTTATATTCAACAAAAGCTGCTGAAAAGGTTTATGCCGAGTATAATAAAGTATAGTAGTGAGTTTTTTTCAGGCCAGATTACCAGCAGTCAGCACTCTGTATGCAGAGAAAACCATGGGGATGTTTTGCAAAAGCTTGTATGTAGATAACTAACAAGCATAATAACCTAATTTAATGTTATGTTATTTCATAGGGACATGTTGTGTTAAGGGATTCTGTGGTTTAACACAAATCCACCACGTGCATGCTGTTTTCAGTTTTATTAGTCCTAATTTTGACAACATTCTGCATCCGTTGGCTCAGAATTTTGAAATCATTTCCTGCTGTGAAAGACAAATGCCTTTAATATTGAAGACACATGCGACATAATTCCTAAACATCTCCTTCTAGAGTGCCTACATTTTATTATCATGATATTCTCAGGATCAGCACACAAAGAAAAAAAAGAAAGGAAAAAACTTTCCTACCTATTATCTCCGGGGAAAAAAAGTTATGGATAGCATATTTTCACTACTTATAATATGTTTGTGTAATGGAATTGTGATCCTTGTAAACATGCAATTATGACACACAAAAGAAGCGGATAACAAACAGAAAGGGATTCATAAATTCCTTTAAGAAATATTTCACTCACTAAATTATGTGGACATCCAGTCTGATACTGTTACTGTTATTATTAAACACACAGTATTACAGTGCCTTGCTTTGTAATAATAATAATATAAATATAACGTGAAGATTGATGCCCTAACTAGTTGTTAATTGCAGAGTTTCCCAACCCCTAGGCCATGCAACATACACCATTTATAAAATGTACCCTATAATTTGTACCTATAATTTAACCACTTACTGTGCTATATCTACAGTAATACATTGAACAGCAGTGTCAACATGAGATGGCTTTCAGATTATGTGTGAACTTTAAACAGAGCAGGTCTTTCTTCTAATATTTTTCTCAAATTACACTGTGTATGTATTTCATGAACTGTCTTCAATATGAATTTCATGAGCATGACCCCTATTATGTATCAGCTTTATATTAATAAAATAGGCTATATCATAGAGGTATGAGGAGGTTTCGCAGAAGCCTATATACTGTAGGGTCAAATGTTCACTCAATGATGGAAACGCATCACAAAAATTGTAAAGAACCAGGCCAAATTCAATATTTAACTGCATGCCTATTCAGTATAGCTACTGATAACCTGTACACTCAAGACTGCATCACATTTCTTTCCATTTCAACCCCGACTCTTGCTGTACCCTCTCTTCAGTACCAACTACTAAGTCTGTGTATGTAATTCACTCTGCTTCTTCTTTCATGTAGACCTGGCTAATAATCATGGACACTTAATCCGTGCTAGTGTTAGTGACTTTCAGTTCGACAGCTGGAGGTATTCGTGCCAAACCTCCACCTGGAAATCTTTACTATGATAAACAAAAGCAATTTGCCAATATTCTAAAACAACAGTATCCTGAAAGGTTTGCTCCCAATTTCTCATTATCTAAACCCAAACATGCTGTTGTATATGCTGCTGTATGGTACGGGACTGGAGCTGATAGGAATTGCATTGCGGAATAGTACAATGAGATTAAAATTAGAACAATTGTTTGCTGCATGAAGAGCACTTGGGTCAACAAAAACAGGTCACAAAAGATAAAGAAATAAAGAAATGAGCCATGCATTCAAATGCAGATTACAGCAATACTGCAATTAATGCTGACATCATTTTATCTTTAGGAGCTATAAATATGCACAGCAAGAGGTTCAATAAGTGCTAAATATACAGTAAACATTGTGTCTGTGCATATATGGTAGGTGTCAAGCATGATGTAACACTGCTTTGATAGGTGCACAATAAATGAAAGCCTGTGTCCACCTGAAAGTCTAAAGCCACTGTGAAGCTGTACTGAGCTAAATGCTAATATCAGCATGGTGACATGTTCGCCACTACAATGCTAACATTCTGTTTAGCAGGTTTATGAGGTTTATCTCCAGTAAGTGAGAAAACAGGTTTTATAACTGAATAACTGTAATAATAGTAATTTGGTCAAACAAACCCTTTACACTAGTAGTAGTGGTACTGCAGTTGTAAAGTAGCCACAGTAATAGTAGTAGTAGCAGCAGAATGTAATAGGTACAGCAGTAGGGGTGGACAGAAATCCAAATACAACTACTGCTATTATTTCTAATAGGAGAAAGGTGGACTCTTTGCCCCTAGCATCATGAAAATGAATTAAAAAACAAGATATCCATAACAATAACAAAGATGCATTAAAAGTGAAAGCACTAACCCTCCCTTCTCTTTCTCCTTCCTCCCTTCGCTGCTCAAACAGCGCCGGGGAGTGCACTCATGCTTAATGAATTGAGACAGAAGGCCAAATAAATGTGAACAGTTCAGTAAAGGCAGCAGGGAGACAAAGAGAGAGGCTCTGGCCTACTCGCTATGTCACATATACAGGGAGCTCCGGAGGCGCCCTCTAGTCTGATCCTGCTTTACTCTGCCTCTGGTTGGCATAAACATCTAATAGGGCCTAAAAGCCTTAGATGAGAGCAACACATGCTGGGTAAGTGGTTGAAAATGGGACATGGAAAAGATTTTAGGACACTCCAAGAACAAAGCATACAGCGAGTGTCTGTTCTAATCTATGAGATATGTGTCCCTGTAGTATGGGTTATGGCCGTGTGTGCATGTGTGTCTCTCTATGTGTTTCTCTGGGTGTATGTTGGCTTGTATATGTGTAGATGCATACACACGTTTGGTTCTGTGTGTAATTCTGTGTATGCACGCAGATGATTGTTGATTTTTATGGGTGCATCTATGCATGCGTTATATGCATGCTTGTTTACAGTATAAGTGTGTGTATTATATTCAGCACGTGTGTGAGCTTGCATCTCTCTGGCATGTGTCTGAATGTACAGTTTGTGTCTTATGTATAACAGCCTGCAGTCAAATTTTATGTGTATGTCCAAGAGAATGTTTACAATTCAATAAAATAAGTACAGTTTGTTTGACACCGTGTGTGTGTGTGTGTGTGTGTGTTGCTGCTATCAGAGCCAGCACATATCATTGCTTATTGGGGATGGAGAAGATGTTTCTTCGGGGGTCAGTGAGCAGCCGTCACTTCACATGAAGGCAGCCAGGAGGGAGGAAATAGAGGGACGTAGCAAGGGATGGGTGTGAGACAACACAGTGGATGGAGAACAAAGCGTGGAGGGGCGGGGGCGGGGTTAGGAGGAGAGGGGCAGAGGGAGTTGCTTCCTCCAGTCAGCATCGTGCCACGAAATTGCAGACTGGAGTTGCAAGAGAATAAGGGAGAAGTGAGGAGAAGGGGTTGTGGAAAGCGTGACAAAAAAAGGAAAAGAGAGCTTTAACAAAAAGAGCAGGACATGGAATAGTGAAGGTGAAAAAGAATGAATTTGCCAGAGGGAACCAGGGCAAAATAATGTGGGTTTGTTACATAAAGCTGGGATCAGACACAGGTCAGCACATCAGACCAAACACAATAGATAGGAGGCGAGCAGTTCAGGAGGAAAGACTAAACAATAGAAATAAAAGAAGACAACAGGACGACGAATGCTACCCAATCACCGGTTATCTAGGAGTCTTCACTGAGAACAAGCTCACCTATTCCCTCCCTCTCAAGGAAATACTTTTTTTTCTGAAAACCCATAAAACTTAGCTGAGAAAAAAAAGGAGTTGATTGAAGCCTGTTTACTGGCGGTAGCATTTCCCCTTAGCTGTCACTAAATACATCCTCCCTTCCCCGGGTGTTTCTGTATTTATGGGTTTTAATAGGAAGAGCGTGATCATCATATTGACCGGCCTGCTCGGATCTTAATGGGTGCCTTAAATCTCAGGGAAACACACTGTATTCTGGGGTGAGTTACTGGCAAATTAACATGGAGAGGGAGGCTTGAATGATTGTTGGACATTTAGAATGAGTGGTGGTGCAGGGGGGGTGGGTAATAAATGATTTTCAGCAGCAGCAGAGACAATGAGATGGTTTGGAAAGGGTGGGTGGAATTCAATGTGTTCGCCTTCCATTATAAGAATCATAAAATAGCTTTAATGACCAAATATTGGGCACTTTGAAACAAGATATTGGATCATATTATAAGGATTATGGTGTCACACTTTTGGCTCACACACTTTGGTGCAGACAAACTGTGTAGTACCTTTGTGTGCATCTGTGTTAGGCTCACTTCCTTCTGTGTGTATGCACTTCTGGAAATGACTGGTTGTCAGTTGATTTACCGTAAATCCATCACTGTTAAGGGTGTGCTTAATAAAGAAATGTACTGTTATACTGACATAGAGGAAGGACGCAGCAGCACACACTGTTCTACAGTCCTCTATTGGAGGGATGAACACCATTCTTTCAGAAGCTATGCATTGTCTTACACCTTGGTCTTTTATAGGTGTGAAACTGGGTGGAGATCATTATCATACTCGCTAAACCATTCAGTGAGCCCTGTTGCATGGAAGCATCTGCATTTCATATGTTTCTCCACTCTTTTATTCTGGATTTTCATTAAATTCCAACCTTACAACTTGGCTAGTCCAAATCCGCCCCTCAGACACAATCACATATCTTCCTACTGAAGACATAAAGGTTTAAAACAGCTCACAAATGTGTAGTTTCTTTACATTTGTGAAATTTTGATGGTCAGGCATTTGAATAGTAATTGAGCTGCATTTATATAGCACTTCACAGACATGTTTTCTTGGTCATAATCAAAATAAACAATTTGTATGTTGATGCATCACTGATGAGGTTTTAATAATTTTTGGGTAACAATGGAGCGAGCGCCAACATATACTTTGCTATGGACACCCAGGAATTGGGATAATTTGGTGACTGTTGGTCTGCGTTGGTGTGTACAGACTGTTTGATATCTCCCTAACTCTCCTGTTGGTTTTGATGTACCTGCTTGATTATTGGTTTAGTTAATAAACCAACAAAGAATTGAAAAAAACAAACAAACAGATTAATTAGGGGTGTGGGAAAGAATTTATTTTTAGATGCATCGCGATGCAGACTTGGATGATTATGAAATAAAAAATTCACAAATGTCAATAATCGATTATCTATAGGTTGATTGATAACGTCGGAACGAAGAAGGCGGAACTCGGAAATGCGGAAGTGCAGCTCCGGACCCATGTGGTTCTCCCTGTTCGGCACAGACAGACAGCTGTTGAATAAACGACTACTGCTACTAAACTTTCACATGATCAATAAAATCAATGCACAACTAACTTTAATGATTTTAACCTGCACACTTTGCAGCACGGCAGCGCTTAACTAGCATCCTCTCCTCATTCTTCAGAGGACAGCTACATGACAGGCAGCAGCAGGTGACAAGTAGGTGAAATCAGCGGAGCAGAGGAAAATACGAGTGATACGTTTCAGTCTGGCTGTAAATGTACAGTGTAGGTCACGCTGTGTGTGTTAATTAAAGTCTGTCTGTCGTTTTCCAACTGCTGGAAAAGTGAAGGCAGTTAGCGCTAACTGACATCTCCTCTTCAGACTGTGGTGTGGAAGCTGCAGGACATTTTTTGGCTGCTAGTTCAAGTTTTTTGTTGTCATTCATCCACATATCGAGTACACAATGAACCAAATGCCGTTTCTCAAGGCCCATGGTGCTCAATACAAGATTACAATGATCAACTTACAAGACACGTAACTACACTAGACGAGACACAAAAAGGAACAAATATATTAAAATGGAGTGACCGTAGTTTGGCTGGAGTGTTGTACTTGTTTTTTGATTGTTACAAATACTTTGCTTTAAAAGTACCAAGTTGTCACATAAGCCATGTTTCCATCTAACTGTCACGCAAATTTTAAGCGTATTTTTGAAATGTCGCAAAAAAACAAAGAAAAAAAAAAGAATTTGGCACCAGGCTACGGCAAGTGTTGTTACATCAGTAGTTGACGTTACACATGGCTGTAATAAACAAGAGGTATAGGTTCTAAACCAGAAACAAAACCAGTCACATGAACCTGAAGGCCATTGATCTTAGAAAAATGGAGAGAGGTCCTCAGGATTGTGTTTCAAGCGGGCAAGTTGCTACCAGCTATCTCTCCGCACGTTATGGGAATATCGTGTTAGCGGAGTTTTGCGTGCCTGCCAAGAATTACAGTACATGCACCTCCAAATACTGCTTTTAAACGCTATAATATCCTTTGTGGGGTTCATCAATGGTGATAAATGATTCAAAGTGTATATTTTATTATTGTTTAGAGTCGTTAATATTTTATTACACTCAGTAGAAGTAGCATTAATTGAGATTCAGCAAAAATATCTGGTGATAACCCCGTTTGATCACTGTGTAGAGCAAAGGATCTGAAAAGGACCTTTAAGAGGTGAATGCATAATTTGGCAGAACAGATGATGCACGCACGTTTTCTCCGTTGCTTGCATCAGCCACTATTCTGCTTTTAATGTGAGGTCTCCAGGTCGGATTCAGCCCTGTGCGCGCTCCCGAGCGCCTCTCTGACTACAGCGACAACACGACAGCTAACGACATGCAGTCTAACACCATAAAACAACCGGGTCACAGCAAAACACAGGCTCCACGTAAGGATACGGGAGGAAGGTTTATGTGCTGAAGCCCATCAGACCAAACAGGTTCCGATGATGTCGAGTAAGAACAAAGTGAGCATTAGTAAAGCTGGAGAAACACAGAGAAAGTCACGTTAGCTCGCCGGCTAACGCCGAGCAGTTGCTAATGTTATCCGGTGCAGAGATATATCGCTTTCCACCTTACTTCACCAACTGACGCCACCCATGTTACTACCCTGTGTACAGCTGTTGATTTAGCCTGCAAGAAAGGCAAAAAGCAAATGTGGAGCGATTTGTTTACTAACGTTAGCCTATAGTGATGCAGCCAGGAGCAGCCAGCTGACGCTACAGTAGCCTGGACCTGCCGCTGTTTGCTTTGTAACGTTCAGTTTATGTTTAGTATGGTTTGACCAATACTCAGGTACACAGCTTCTCCAGCTCTCTGTCGCTGTAACTAACGTGACCCACATAACATAAAACACTGCAACAAAACGGTCACAACAACACAGAGGAAGAGCCATCCACTATCACTAGTTACAGTAAAGTTACTTACTGCGGTCTAACTGTTATAAAGTGTGACACAATCTCATTATAATATCCATTCCAGCTCAATAACTGTTTCATTATCATCCAGTACATGTAGCTGTGCTGACATTGCTGAGCCTCCGGTGACAGATTCACAGATAGTTAAGATGGTTAACGTTACTGAAAAGCAGCAGGCGAGCTAACGATGTAGCACGTTGGCTAAATGCAGTAAATGTAACGTTATCATGTAAAGAGCATGGATTAGTTCAACCTACAGTTGATAAAACTATTACTATTACTGTTACGTTGGGAGTGGGAGTTTCCAGCTCTGTCTGTTCTACCTGTCTCTCTATAGCCGCTGTCACTCACACTTTTACAGTCGCATCGTAGCCTCATAATTGTAATGAGGTGCCTAGAAATTCCCACCATTGAGGTGATGCATCGTGATGCATCAAGATATTGAATCGAATCGTTGACCTGATAATCGTAACGAATCGAATTGTGAGACCGGTGAAGATGCACACCCCTAAGATTAATGCATAGTGAAGATAATCATTTGTAAAACCCTTAGTCAGTATTATCTTACAAACATGTATTCTCTACTGATAAACAACAATTATAGTTTTTCTACAAATTAACTGATAAATGGCTAAATCGATCAATGTCAGCATGCATATGGAGTCATAAATCCAAATCTGGCATTCAAATCAGAGGATGTCCACAATCCAGATAGACATTTAACTTTGCCTTTACACTGAACTTCAGTAAAAAGCTAGTCGGTCTGAGAAAGCAAACTTATAAAAAAAATGTTAACCTTTAATGACTGATGACTGGCAGAAATGTGGTCAATGCTAAATGCAAATGAGAGCCAAACAATATAAATGGCAAAGCAAGCCTGCGCTCATCATCTGATAGCCGATGGAATCGAGTTATAAGCTAGTCTTCTCCCTGCTTGATGACATGACTGCCACTATCAGCTGACAGTGAATGTCATTGCTGATGAACAGAGGAAATTGTGTCTTGAAGTTTTTAGTAATTAAATTTGTAAAAGTCATCATATTATCCTACAATACGATATGCAGATTCAGAGGGGGTTGCAATTTACCAAAGGGTTTAACCACACAATAAAATTGCCATCATCCCCCTATTTACGCACATACGCGGACACACACACACACACCATCATTAACGCAGTTTCCTATTTCACACTGCTTCTGGCATTGCTACTCCGGCCTCAGAGGAGGTTGAGATGTGTGACTATAAACCTCAGATGATATTTAGTTACAACGACACGCTCCTCACACTTTGGCTGATTATTCTAATGTCCCCATGACATGACCTGTCAGGATTTTAAAATCCTTGACAAAGCGTTGTGCAGTAAGAGGAAGGCTGTTGAGGCATCCTCATCTATAGAACATATAACACATAAGCGGACATAGTGAAGGACATAAAACTACACACACTCTATGGCACACTGCAGAGCTTTTACATTTATACAGTGTATATAAATAGAGAAAGCTACAGCAAAGCAGGATGAAATTATTCTGTCCAGTATTGCCTTTTTAAAAGTGTCTGCACACAGCCAGATAGGCAGATGCAACCATGATTATATATCGTCTTGCATACAGTATCATGCGGCTCTGTGGAGAAACAGAAAACATATTATGGTACCAATATTTAAAGGTTCATTAAAGTCTTGTCTCTATTAGGGATGGACCATGATTTCTAGAATTTTCTAAAAGTCATGACATAATAAAAAAAATTTAATGGTTTATAGGACTATAGTCTTTTTTTTTTTTTACCAGCGTAAGTAATTAACAGGATGTATATGAGCAAATTTTAATAGATACATTTAAAAGTGACATGCTTGCACTATGCAAGGTGTATGTATGTAAGGAGTTGTATCAGTTTGTTTATTTTTCAGTTCTTGATCTATTCAATCAGGCCCTCTCTCACCAAGCTGTCCCATAGTCCATTCCCCAAAACCCCCTCCAGGTGTCGGCCCCTTCTGGGGAACCATGGGGTTATGTTGTAAACCCATGGCATGTTACAAAAGATAGATTGATGAGTATGCATATGAATTAGTTGAGGAGCGAGGAGGTTGTGTATAATGCTACATTGTATTTTTGTGTGCGTTATGCACATGAAGATGCCTTTTAATGTCAATCTTGCAATATGGTGAGAACCCATTTCCAAATGAGAGCTGATGTGCAGACAAGAAGAACAAGAGAAAATTTCTGATTATTTAAAGAATCCAACAAGTCTAACCTTTTTGGCTGTCAATGACAAAGTTGCCATCTTCGTTTCCTGTGGTGATCTTATATGTGATCCCATCCCCATCAGGGTCCTTTGCCAACACCGTGGCAACAAGGGTGTTGGGGCCCGCGTCCTCTGACACGAATGTCCGATATCTGATAAAACACATTGAAACACACAATCAACACTTCTTGGTTTGATATAAATCATGTGTCTCACAAGTGAATCCATTTACAGGACAACCAAATGCACAAGTACTTTTGCCAATCTATACATAATAACCTCATTAATGTAATTTCTAATTTAGTCTTATTTCTTCAGTGGATGTTTGAATTTAACTAGGGCAAACAAACATGAACAGGGCAGGCTTGATAGAAGAAAAAAGGTGAAATGCAACAAATCTATGGTGCAGGCATTTTTTCAAACTGTTTTTACTGCTTTTTTTACAGGGACAGTGCACAATTAAAATAGTTGCACCAGAGTTAGCTAGCAACTAATTTGCATCTGCAGTCCCTGGGCAGGTAGACAAAAGAAAAGAAAAGACACTAAACAACCACTAAACAACAAATACAATACATACAATAACAAAATACATTATATCCATCAATGTGAAAACAGATCTTTTGGCTAACTCTGGCACATTTGCATCTATGCTTATTAATGTGCACTGTCCCTAGTAAATTAAACTGATTAAATAAAATGAATGTGAAATTGATAAAAAAAAAAATACAATAAATTCAAAATAAAGAAAATACAATGCAGTCATTAATGATGACACACTTGTGCTGACTTTAGCCAAAGTTAAATAAAGGGATAGTTTGGGATTTTTGAAGTTGGGCTGTATGACATACTTATCTATAGCAGTGCACTGCTTAGCTTCAGTGCCGGTACAACTCCCTGCTTCTTTAACTTTTAGATACAATTCTGGTAACCACCTTATACAGAAAGTTTTCCAACAGCATCACAGACTTCTGCCCAACCCCCCACCCCACCCCCCACCCCAACCCCACCCCCACCCATCCGCCATCACACCTACCATCATAGAATCCCTGCAATCTAACAACTTTCAAAGTGACAGAGAACATGGGGCAGGGTGGTGTTGGTGAAAACTAGCTTCCTTTTCCTGTGATATTCCTACAGTAAAACAAGACACGGTAGGCAGGAGAAGTTCTCAACTCAGCACTCACTATTGCTTGTGTTGGCCACTGGTCTGCATCACTATCCACAATGACTGAATCCAAATTAGGGATATACTGTAATCATTAATCAGTGGACAAGTGACAGGGGAAGGAGTGTATCCATGACAGCAGCTTAGACAGCAATGTGTTTCCAATTCAACTGAAACCTTTTAAGCATCTAGGTGATGATTTCCTGAGGTGTTTATAATAGAACCATGGATTTCATAAAATTATTTTTACACTGCAAATAGAAGCATCTAACTAGAAGGTCAAAGACACAGTACTCATGCAATTATTATGATATAGTGATACAATTAAATGCACAAATAGACTGATAGAATAGAAGAAATACTATCTTGTAAGAATATTATGCTCAAGGTAAGGGCTTGCAAACAAAATATTTTATACTATGATGTATTAAAATGTCTGTATTATATCAGTATTTATAATCAATTCAAGATAACTTGAACATGAATTTCTTATCAATCACTAACATCCCAAATTGAGCTCAGCTTCTTGCTCTGATATACCCCTTCAGTTTTGTCTTTGTATCTTAGAGTAGCACTTCGAAATTCAGCATTGAACTATCTTTTGGCCTTACACATACATCTCTGACCCACTGATGTGCTTGAAAGCAAAACGTTACTTGAAAGGCAAGCCTTTCTACCTTGTTGACATAAGGTTCATACTCGACAATCTTGGGACACATTTCAGCTGCTTTTATTGGAATAGCAGATATCATAGCAAATACAACATACCGGCCTCTCTGGGTCCTTAGTTAAACATCAAGAAGTACCTGATCATTAGCATTTTAATTAATACAATATTACTGCAACTTGATGGAAGATGACTCTACAGCAAATTTTCAAAGATTAGTTAATTATTATTATTAAAATATTAAAATTACTGATTTGATGATTAAAACTGTACAATACCATATATATTAAAAAAGTCTAAATAGCATACTCCATTTTGTTTTTGTGAAATAAGACAATCGGCTAGTCCAGTTGAGCAAATAAAGCGGTTCCTGGTGTAGTTTCCTTTGGTTTTCAAAAACAACTCTTGTGGAAATTAAGTGTCATTATCTTAAAGGTCCTATATTATGCTTAATACTGTTATTTAGGGTGTCTATTAAAATTTTTACATTTTAATGTTATAAAAAAATTTTTTTCCTCATAGTGTCTATTGCCTTAGCACCTCTATTCACCCTCTATCTGAACAGCTAGGACAGCGTTTGCTGAATCGATGTATGGAGATAGGTCTGGCTATGCGAGACTAGGCCTCACATATTACTGTACAAAAACAAAAAATTATAACTTAAATCACTGATTTTGGTGAAACTGGATTATATATTACAAAGAATATATTTTGTGGTTTTCCCTGTGATGTCCTCTACCTGCTCTGCCGCAACTTTCAGTGATTTACAGAGTCTGCTGATGGACAGATAGCTTTATGTTTTATTAGCAGTTACTTTAGCTGCTAACTACTGCTAACGGTTGCTGCCTCTAGCTAGTTAGCTCAGGTAGCCGTGCAGTTAACCGTCCTCTTAGCTTACTCTTCCCGGACTGGAAGCTTGGTGCTCCGGGGGGGTGTTGGTGTTCATCTCTTAACGTTATTGCAGGAGCTTTGAACGACTTGTTCTGGCAGAGCTAGCTGATAACAGCAGCTATAGTTAGCAGCAGCTAGTGGTTTCTGTAGCATTAGCAACAAGTAAAGCCATCTGTCCATCAGCAAACTTAATAAATCACAGAGCAGCCGGCGAACATCAGAGGAAAAAGCAAAAAATGTTTACTTTTCCTTTCGTAACCGTAAAAGCACTTTCTGAGAGACATATTGAACAACCACCAGCGCTAGCTAGATGGAATGACTGCTTGGTGTTGTGCCAGATGGTGGGGCTGAGATAGGCGGGGCCATCTACTGTGCTGAAGAGCTGGAGCCAGTCGATTATTGAAAAATCTAGTATTGAGTTTATTTCTACTAAAACATGAGCAATAATCTCAACCTACAGGTACTTTGTTTCGTATTGTCTCCCTTTTAGGTCTTTTATGAAAGATTCCATCATTTTTCTTGATGGTGTGCAGTCCACAGTCATAAATTGCATAGTAGAAAATTCACCAAAATCACAAAAATATTTATTTTCTTTCTCTTACTGGTATCCTGCAATGCGGATAGTTTTGTCTTAGTTGCCGAGTTTTGATATTCCTCTTTTGTCACCACCAGAATACCAAGGTGGTGAAAGGAATTGTATTGATTGTACTCATTGCACTGAAAAATTACATTTAAAATATTTCACATCAAGTTGTCAAATATAATGTAATTACTTACAGGGCCGGATCGCAGTCCTGTGAGGCCCCTGGGCACATATCTTTTGGACATGGATTCCTTGAGGTAATTTCACTGATATAACCTGCAGTTTAGGCTACTTTGAGAGAGAGTGGGACAGAGAGGGAGTGAGTGAGAGGAGGTGCTGAGGGAATATGCGTGTAGCTCTGCAATCAAATACAAATTTTCCCACCTTAAATAGTAAAAAAAAAACAACAACAAAAAACCTCCGGAAAACTATATGTGGCAGTCACTACTGCTAATGTAGTGGGCTGCTACAATTTGATGAATGTACACTGTACTGGATATCACTCACCATTTTAGCCAGTAAACACAAACCCAGTAATAAACAAACAGAACGGAAGCTAACTTTGGGCCGGGCAACGCGTCCTTGGCAACGCGTCCGATGAAAGCGTCTATACATCACAGCCAAAATCCTACCTTGGGCACCAGTAAAGTTAGGTCCGACTCTGATAGGCATCTAGCTAAAATGATAGCTAGTTACAGAAAGTCAAATAATGAATGGTTTTCCGTAATATGACGCCCTTCAAACTGTCCTTTTATGCAGAATAAAGTGACTTGTTGGTGAATATTGTATCATGTCACAGTATATTGTAGCGTACTGGGGGGGCCCTAGAAGTCAGCTAATGCTTTAAGTGCGAAGGAGCCCAGGGGCCCTCAAATTGTGAGTGCTGCTGGGCCCTGGGGCCCTAGTGGTGGGCTCACTTTTTAAACACCAAGGGACCAGGGGCCCCTCACATTGTACATACTAAGGGGTCTGGGGGGACCCTAGTGGTGAGCTCACACTGTAAGCACCGAGGGGCCTAGTGTTCAGCATACACTGTGCGCACCGAGGGCCCTGGTATTCAACTTCCTTAGAAAGTCTTGCACCACGCATGACCTGAGGCTTGGAGGCCCCCCTGGCAGTCAGAGGCCTCGGTGCACTAGCCTCGAGTTTGGCATTTTGGTTGTTCTCTTGGTTTAGTTGGAACCAGATGTGACCATATTTTGACGAGAGAGTGAAACTAGCAATCTAGCAAGGCGCATCCCCGATTCACTTTAACCATCAACTGTGATATTAATTGGGATGCTAATGATGTATGTGGGCGTGGCACTCCTAGCTTTCCTTCCCATGCTGCAATCATCTAATCACCCGTGACTCCTCTAAACACATGAGGCCGTTCTATAATCAAGACCTGCAGTATTTACACACTGGCTCACTTCATTCCTTGTCAGATTGTCTGTTCACATCAGTGATACACATGTCATGGCACAAACTTAGATATTGTTAAGTACTATTTTTGCTTTGCTTGTTTGCTTTGTTCTTCAGTTCTTCTGTGTTTTTTCTCGCCTGTGTCTCAGATTTTGGCTCCATAGTGAGGAGTTTTCTGTTTGCGTGCTTTACTCCACGAGCACTCTCTGCCGCATGCCTGCTCACTGCACCTGTCTGCCCGCTCTGAAGACTCTCTGCCTGGACTTGTTAGTTGCACTTTTTATAAGCCTGTCAATAAACCCCTTGTTTTTTCACATCTATTCCAGTCTCAGTGTCCGCCATTGAGTCTTCCATTCATATTGCCCCTAACAATATTGAAGAAGACTTGAAACTCCTGACTGAAACCATAAACTGATTAAGTTGTTTACTGAAGGTAATAAATCATGTGAGAAGAAGGGTCATTTTGTTATAGGCTTACAATCTGACATCTTTTTGCAACCAGTCGCCCCTGCTGGTCATTAGAAAGAATGCAGGTTTAAGGTACATTTGTATTAGCTTCACTTTCCAGACCAGGAGATCAGGAGATTGCTGCTTGGTTGTTCCTCCATTTAGACTTGGAGCTCCTAAATATTGGCCAAACTGACCCTTTAAGTAATTGTAGGTATTTTTCACTCTAGACCAAAGCTTTAGTCAGACTAAAAGACACACCAACTACCTGCGCCTTTTTAAATATTGAGCTTAAAACTAAGATAAAAGATGTAGTCTTTGCACTGCCATTTATCAGTAACTCATTGCCTGCCCACATGTGCATGAATGTGCGTCAACATGCAGGTCTGGTAACTGACAGTATATCCATCCGTCACTCTGCCCTAGCGACAAGGCCTATTCATTTTTCACTGAAAACAAGGTACTCTCATTAGTAGTTGAACACTGATCATGTTGTCACTGCCATCTTTCAGCCTCAACCACTGCTAGAATAGTTCTGCCTGAGAAGATTAGTGATGTGCCACTCGTTTGCTCTGTAGAAATTTCACCTCACACTCTGCAAGCCACACTCTTCCCTGCAGATCAATACACAAGTCAGGTAACGGGAGATGCCCTACGTTTCTTTATTATGTAATTTCTCTAAGGGTACATAGAGCACATTGATCAAACGGCTTCCACTTGTGGTCTAAGGAAGCGATTTGAAAGATCATTAGACAATTGCATGTATTTATCTCACCTAAAAGCCAGAAAGAACTAAGGACTCCTTGTGAATTCTGCCTGCAATTTGATGGTGAAATTACAGACTCTGTCTGTGCAGTTAAATAAATAGATGACTCCTTCACACGGGCTACTAAGCCTCTTTTGTCCTGACTCCCCAAATTATCTCTACTTCTGCATTACAGATGCAGACAGAGCAATCATATATTCAAATGGAGTTGCCTTACAATTAGGCTTATGATTACAAGCAGCTGGAAATGGCAACAATAGCAGATGTTGGCCTTTATTGGTCTGCAAGGCATATCAACTTTGTGATATGCTGAAAACGTCCACCATCTATGGTGGTGATGAAACAGTTGATTAATCAGTTATTCAAAGAGAATAAAAACATGTTTAATCAGCTGATTAACCAATTAAACATTTTTGATACCTGATTGCTCATTGGAGTTACATGTATATATATATACATGTACATATATAATGCATTTGCTGCTTTTCTCTGTTTTTTAAATGCTGTAAACTGAATATCTTTGGGTTTTAGATGGCTTGCTTTCTCTAACAAACAGAGGACACCATCTTTGCGTCTGAGAAATTGTGAATAATAGATAATGGGAATTATTGAGTTTGATAACTGGAATTTTGATTCTTGACCTTGGAGTTGGTAGTTGAAAAAATCTCACCCACCCAAAATGTGTGATTGTGCAGACTGCCTACAAGTACCCAATGTGGTAAGTATAAGCCGCAAAAAAGTCAAAGTTAGAAAAGGAAAAAATGGTGGGATAGTGGAAGACTAAATATTGTCAATGTTGACAATGATTGGTGAAGAAGAAAAAGGCACAGTCTGTGTCCTGCACAGCATAAAAGCAGTCCTCTACTGCTGAAAATTATATTATTAAGCCAAGCATGATGTAAATTTCTTAAGTACACACCGTAGAGATAGTGGTCCATTGCTATGGTGAATTTTTCAGAAGGCATTTTAAGGTTAATCCTACTTGACACTTACATCATCCTAGCTTCAACAAATACCGCTCTCTAATGCTTTCAAGCAGATGCTCGTAGGCGTCTATTGCATGAAGGGCTGCCTATGTGAGTGTCTGAGTATCTGAGAGAGAGAGAGAGAGAGAGAGAGTGGAGAGATATCAGGACGGGTCCCTGAGAGGAAGCAAAAAACCCACAAAATACAACAGTGAAATGCCTTTTGCAATCACATTTGGCCTCTACTACAGCTCTAATTTCGCCCGATCAATGCTGCAGTCTATTGAAAACAGACTCAGACATACACACCACTTAATTTCCAAATGTTTTGCTTTACTTTTAGTTTTAGTTTGTTTTCAAGCTGTTGATCCAGGGAAATAATAGATGTGTCCCTTAGGCCAATGCCTGATGTCTGTTTTTATTAATTTTAAATTAATAAATTTAATCAGAGTTTATCTGAATACGGTAGATGGAGAATGGAGGCAAGAGAGGGGTAAATCATGAGCTGAACTCAAAGATCTAAGACTTTCTCTATGTACACAAAAGGCCCATTTCTCTCAAATATTGTTCACAAATCTGTCAAAATCTGTGTTAGTGAGCACTTCTCCTTTGCCGAGATAATCCATCCACCTCACAGGTGTGGCATATCAAGATGCTGATCAGACAGCATGGGTGTTGCACAGGTGGGCCTTAGACTGGCCACAATAAAAGGCCAGAATTCTCAATGAACCTTTAAAAGACATATTGTGGCGTGGTCCTTGATTGTGAATCACACTCTCGCGCACACACATACTCTTGCACACAGTGGTGTTTCCATTACTTCAGAGGATACTTGCTTGACTTACATCAGTTTCCTAGAGACATATCCTATTGCCCCCAAAAGCAAAGCCAGTCCCCACAACATGAGACATACATGCCCAGACAAACAATCTGGAGTTTTAATAAACATTATAGAATATTTGCTGTATACCAAAACAATGTTAACTAACATGTCTCCATGAGGGAACACTTTATTGCTAGCCACCTGACGTGAACATCTGTTTCCATGTCAACATGACCTTAACTGCGTGAGACCGTTATCCTTTTACTATGGAGACTGTGCCATTTTTACTTATTAACCTTAGACAGGGAATCAAAAACAGGGAATGAGAAATAAAGGTTCATATAAGAGAAATCTGATTGGAGAAAAACACCTTCCAGAACAATAACAGGTGATGCCTGAGCATCAGTTTATCACAGCAAATATAGAAAAACATTGCACTAAATAATGAGGGTCATCAGAGTAATTTCCTATTAGGTAATATAATCAATCACCACATACACGAACCTTTTGTCATCTTCATCATCAACTCCCTTGACCTTCCTCCAGACAGAAACTTTCCAATCATAGTAGTAAGAGTAATACTCAGTATACAAAGAGTTGTATCTTTTTTTGCCTTTCCACAACCGAAAATACAAACGCGTACAGATAAAGAATGGATCGAACAGTGTGTTCATCTGCTCTACAGTAAGATGCAAATGTTAGCATGGTCAGCTAACTTGCTTTTTCAAGTATGTTAGAAGTATATAACAGCCACATTATTTTATTAGACTAACCAGCTCTCTCCCTGCAATACATTGCTACCCTTTATTTCCATCTCTTCTATATATATCATGGGCAAGTGAGGATGCTGACTTTTTACCTGGACATTTAGCTTTAGCTTTTGTGTGTTTTGCATCATTACACAGCACTAAGTCGACATTATATATTGTCAGTTGCTGTCAGGTGCACTGCGTATCTAAGACCATTTTGTTGGTTCTGATTCATACGAGTTAGATAAAGACTGCGTTTCCATCCCACTCAGAGAGCTAACGTTAATTAAAAAAAAAAAATTACCAATTATTTCTAAAAATGACTGCAAATTTCAAGTAGCAAATTTTGTAATCTGTATGCGTACAGTGCTAAATTAGAAAATATGACACGTGTAGCTTCACTAACTTTTGTCTCCTTTCTTTGTCTACTGCAAACACACACCTGTAATCAATTCAACTTGTTGTATCAGTGTGTGTATGTTCAAATGTATATAAGTGCATGCCTCTGTAATACATTTAAAAAATGTATTTATTTTAGGGCTGGGCCATAAAACAATAACGATAATTATCACATTATAATTTTCCTTAATAGCAATAAAACAAATGCTCAATACGTGTTCAATAAAGGTTTGATTTAATTCATGACTGAAAAAAGATTTTACCAAATTTTAATCATGCATATTTGTTAAAACAATATTTTATCATAATAGTTATTTGTTATAAGTTAATAGTTATATGTGATCCACTGTTTGGTATCAAGTGTTTGTTCTGACCATAGAGAAAAGTTTAAAACCAAAATTAACCATCTGGTTTCTTTAACTTTCATTTAGGAGAGAAAATCAGCCTTTAAACTTTAAAGAAATAATGATCTAACATGTATCATGATAATTATTGTGATAACATTTTTGGCCATATCGCCCAGCCTTAATTCATTAAAAGGTTCATTATTGGCAAATCATGGTAAAATAGATGTTTCATATTATTGGAGTCACACTGGAAAAAATGCAAACATGAACACAAAAATATATATAGTTCTCGCATGTGTGTGTAGACATGTAAGAAATGTGCAGGAAGCCTCCTAGGGTGGTTTCCGTGGCAACAGGCATGTAATGGTAGGTACAATAATAGGCTCTTGATGGCAAAGTGACAGCACATAGATGAAAGGTGGCTATTCTGTCACTTACCAGGAAGTGAGAGACATGCAGTCAAAAGGTAGATCTGAGAGTTAGTGTGTAGATCCCATGGAAACATCTTTTCTTTCTTTCTTGCACTGATAATTTGTGTCAAGAACAAACTAAAATAAATAGCTTCCAAAGGAAAGTGGCTATGACTCTAACTTCAAAATAGCACTGATATATATATATATATATATATATATACAGTATAATTTTCAGGCTAGCAGCCTATTCATATAATGCATTCCCTAGCCCCTTCCCCTAAACTTAACCATCACAACTACATGCCTAAACTTAACCCTTACCCTAACCTTAACCAAATTGTAACCTGAACCCTAAAATATTGTCTTAACCCTCAAAAAGCAGTCTCAACCTCAATTTTCTTCACCGGGATATGAAACCATGAAACCTATTCACACACGAAAGCATGCACGCACACACACACACACATTCACATTATTGCATGCTTCCAACTCCAAGAATCAATACAAATAGGCCAGATTTTCTGCTTGGATAATGATATCTTTGATGACCTCACTCTCCCTCTCTCTCTTTTGCTCTGTCCATCACATACATTGACTCACATGCACACTCTTTCCCACAAATACAGGCAAACACAGAATATCTTCCCAAGCACACACACACACACTCTCTCACACACACACACACACACACACACATCCCCCTCCTACTATAAACAAAATCAACACCCCAACATTCTTTGCTGGGATCTTCTCAATTACTGAATGCACACGCACGCACACAGGCACGCAAACAGAGTGCAGGCTCAGTGCCTCCTGAGGGTGCTGGTGGGCATGGCTGATTGACCCTGCCTCACCAATCTGCCCAGCTCTCTGCCAGAAAATCAACCAATTAAAAGATGCAGGCACCACAGCAGCACTGTGGGGGAGGGGAAGGCGGGGGGAGGGGGAGGGGCGGGGGGGCGGGGGGGGGTTGGGGGGAGACCCTGGAATTGTGGGAAACAGCAGCTGCAATGTTGAATTGGGAAGCAGCTGTAAGGAGCTGACCTGACAAGACAGGACTCTCTCTCACTCTCTCGCTCGCTCTCACACAGCTTTGGTTGCCTGCATTTTATATGCTTCACCCATAGATTGGGATGCAGTTTATCTCTGACCTTCACACAAAGGTGGCCCATGTCTAAAAGTTTCATCTCAGTTCATTCTATTTAACCTTTTTCTATTTTCACCATACATAATTGATGCTGTTAGGGGGTGTCACACTATTTTAAGGTGTATCTTTACACAACAAAGACAGAGAAAATCAAAGGGGAACACATCGATTTAATTAAAAGGAGAGGAGGGCACATCAAAGAACGGCAACATTTTCTCCTAGACCCTAAGCAAATCCTTTCAGCAGACAGAGGCTGAAATTGAAATAGGACTTCATCTAATGATTATTTTCTCACATCTAAAAAACAAACTGTGGCTCAAAAAGTGTGAATGGTATATTTGCACCTGAAATGTCTGCAGACTAACCTAGTTGGATTATCCTGGCACGAAGGACTTACCCTAGAGAGGCTGACCCAAATTGTTTATACAGGCAACAATGCTTTCCAGTACAGAGAATCCAGGGCGATGCTGCTGAGATATTTTAGGTAAAACATGGTGCTGTCATGTGGTTCTGCTCCCCAGAACGACTGTCTGACTGTCCTGTTTAACCCTCACCAGCACAGAGGAATTTCCAACACAGAGTAAAGGGGGGCTTATGGCAGCTTTTACAGTTAAAACTGACTCTAAGATTTGACTGCATCCCATCCAAACCTCTTTCTTTTGTGTTTTATTTCTTAGACACTGAACAATTGCATGAAAATCGGGAGTTTAGAAGCCCAAGTCTTACTTACATATGTTGGGAGAACTCAGGTGCCTCGTCGTTGACGTTAGCCATTCGAATCCGTACAGTAGTTGTGCCAGTGCGAGGGACCTCCCCCTTGTCAACTGCCATCACTACAAACTCGTACAAGTGGTTAGGCCTCTCGTAGTCCAGAGGCCCCGCAGGGAAAATGGTCCCATGAGGAGAAATGGTGAAGTCTGGACTCATGGTGTAATAGGTCAGCTCTGCATTCTCCTCTGAGTCGCAGTCATTGGCTGACACTAAAGATGAGAACATAGAGATTGAGAATCGAAAAATTAGAGCGACTAAACAAAGACAAATCTGGGGCCCATAGATCTCAACATTTCTCTATCCCTATGAAGTATAGACTGATACGACAGTTGATTTATGTGCTGCACTCTCTCAAACCACCACCATTTCTCTGCTGGTATAGTTAAACAGTTACACAGACTGAATGTAGCCTACAAGAGCATGGGTGTTATTCAGTCTCAAAACACTAGCATAAAATTTGTTAGGACATAGACTTTCAGAGAAAAGTCCAAGCCACACTTTTCAGACACTAGCTTTTCTCAATCAACAAACTTGCAATCCATTATTACTGAAATAATGATGAAATACATCAGTACAGTAAAAGTCAAAATCAAAAATATATGAAATTGTAAAAATGAAATTTTCATAGCACGAGGATTTCATGGGGATGATGGATTAAAGAGAAAATGATTTTGTGGAGTAGAGGCCTGGGCGGAAGTTTGTTTTTGGGGCAACTGATAACAGCACAATCTAATACAATGTTTCTCAAATGAGGGTTTGTGTAACCCTATGGGCACTTTGCAGTAGTGCAAAGTATAAGAGATGTTTAATAAATGTTAATTTAAAATATAAAATATCAGTCATGCATAATTCCTAAATAATTATGCTTTAATAGAAAATGTAAATGTTAGTTATGCCTAATATTCCTATTTTCAATGTAATCTTCGACTGCAGCAAACTGTCAATTGTCAATTAAAACCTCACAGAAGAAGAACACAATGAACACTATCACATTGACAATTATGTTTGTTCAGCAAGAGGCCAGGTTAGATATTGAATGACAGACAAACCCAAAAAAATGGATCTGTGGTTTAAACACAAGTGAAAAAAAAGGAAGAATAGGTTTTAATGGGATTTACATCAACAAGCTGCAACCCTTTCAAAGCAGTGTTCTTCTTTTGCAGGGTAGAACTTTATGTCCATTGACTGCCTGGAGGGTAGCTGGTGTTTGGAAGGGAGAGGAGAGGTGTGCTGCAGCTGCAGTGTTTTTGAGGGCGTGTCCGACTAGTCGCTCAGCGAGCATTATCACACGTATTTTCATTGTGACGTCACAAGAAAGGGAAATAAAGGCTGGACTACAAAGGAGCTGTTTTCAGGCAGTTCGTGGGAAATCCTTTTCTCTCCAGCTCAACGAATTAACAGATGTAAGTGGAAAGGTACAGGTCATTGCTTTTGTGAGATGCATTTGTGAACGTATACTTTTTTGCAAGAGTTTGCAGGGCAAAACAACCGTTAATGTGATCTTCTCAGTGAAAACGGTCTGAACTGGAATCCTGCAGAGTCTGTACTGATGCAGCTGTGTCAATAACTGGCTGCGTCATAGCACAAATTCGAAAAGGAAAACCCTGAAGTGCAGTGGACTCACTGAAGAAAATTAGTCCTGTGTTGCATGACGTTTTGAATGACAGTGTCAAAGTAATAAACTTAATTAAGTCGAAGCTACTTGATGTGCAACTGTTTCACCGCCTGTGTAAAAAATATATGAACTGAACACAGATAACTAAAATTACACCCAGAAGTGTGCAGGCTCTCTCAGGGGGAAAATACTCAACAGGCTGTTAGAATTACGATTAGAAGTGTGCACCTTTCTGTCAGAGCATGGATTGCCCTATGTCACCTTCTTGGTGACAATGAATGGCTTGCAAAGCTATGGTATCTGGCAGATATATTCAGCAAACTGAATGAACTGAATATGTGTCTGCAGGGCAAGGACACCACCATTCTGAACCTGTGTGACAACATGGGTGGCTTTGTGAAGAAAGGGCATGTGCAGAGGGTGATTTCACCTGCTTTCCACAGGTGGATGTTTTCCTCTCGAGTGAGGATGTAGAGAAAACTCCAGTGAAGTCAATAGATGGACGTTTAGCCAACTTGATTGGTGGTTTTAATTCGTACTTTCCTGACACACCTGGATTGAATCCATTTTTCTTGTCTGACGCAAACAGAATAAAGCTTCTTGTCAGTCATCAGGAAAAACTCTTGGAAAAGTCCCCTTACCGTGGACTAGAGATGAAGTCTGACACAGCCACTCGTACACTGTTTGGGTGTGTGTGAAGAAGGGCATCATGAGCCGGGAAATGACTCTGATCAAAAAAAAGCAAAGAAGCAGACTGTGTCTGGAAAAGAGTTTGATCCCTGCAGTTACCTCCCTGCCACCGAGAATGACAAAGATCCTCAGTGAAGCACAAGCCCATGTTTCTCACTGAATAGTAAGTGCAATTTATCAAAAAGACACACTTTAAAGGAGACCTATTATACTGCATTTCCAGCCCTATATTGTAGTTCTGTGACTCCTCAATGGCAGCTTTGCATGATTCAAAGTTCAAAAAAATAATTTTTGTATCTTATACTGGCACTAATAGGGCCTCGTTTAAGCATCTGTCTGAAACAAGCTATAGATGCTCCTGTCTATTTGAGACCCCTCCAAGCCAAAGCCTACTGTCTTCTGACTGGCCATTGTCTGTGTTTACCAGATTGACACAGGGATGGGGCTGCATGTTGGTGGGCGTGGTCAGCATTCTCTGCCTGGAGAAAATGACCATATATAGAAATCTGTCTCGGAATGACATCATACCGAGCCGTTAGTAGAAAAAACAGTTTAAAAATGAGCATTCAGAACAGGGTCATAGCTGAGGTTTTGGCTCACAGGGATTTCTTTTGAATCCTTTCACCTCATTCATTGAAGCTTTGGTCATGTTTAACATGAACATCTGACATTGTAACATAATAGATATACCAGAAAATATGAAAAAGCATAATAAGTCCCCTTTAATGCAACTACAATACCTTGTTAGTGATATTACATTAAGCCAAAAAAATTGGTTTGCCATGACTTTAGTTAAGGATTCTAAAAATTAAAGATTTAAGCGTTTTGAGTTATAAGGTAATAAATCATACACTTGTGGCACAGTGCTATATTTTTATATAGACTATTTCCTCTTTATATAGACTTAGTTTTTTCTACCAAAAATGTTCTGCTCTGATCAGCGGGCACTTGGCTGACAAAATGAAAAAAGTTTGAGAACCACTGATCTAGTATAGTTTATGGTTTTCAGATATGTACATATAATACAATGTTTCAACAGCATTACAATGACTTTCAAGAGGTAGCAGCTTAAAAATGTAAATCCTTTACACACATACGCCAGAATTATTGCACGTTTACAAGAGAGATGCCACTGCAGTATTAGCGGCTTGTATTATTTTACCTACTTCTCAAATTAGTCTATATTATATCTAAAATGAATGGAGGCAACGGCAGTTGTCCATGGACAAGGGTTGTGCATCGAAACCCCACTTGGGTTTCTTCAGAAAAAATGAAATGATATCAGAAATAACTTTCAAAAACCTTTTTTGTATTTGAGCAAACTCAAAACGGTGGCTATCTATTCATGTCACATGCTATGTGACCAAAGTGAAGATTGAAAAGGAAGTGATGCCCCCACTGACTTAAATGTTCAGTTCAACAACACAAGGGGAGTAAGTGTTATTTGCACAGCATGCATTGAATGGACTGTCTTGCAACATTTCTGTTTCTACATCACACATTGGGAATCCATGGAGCCAGGACTTGCTCGGCCACAAATTGATTGCCTTGCTAAAACTGAAGAGACCACCAGGGATTTGAATAAGCATATTTTCCGCTAACAAGTCATTTCACCATCAAACTCTCAGTTCTCCAATTCACCTTACATTGCATTTGGCTCGTGTGCCCATACACACACAAAAACAGACACACAAACACCCATGCACATTTATAAATATATGCACATACACACATAAACACAGCCTCGCTGTTTGTGTCAAGCGACAAGCTGCACTTATTTATTGTCATAAAGCCTTGGGGAAACTTTAACACATTTCAAATTAATAATTTTAAAAAAGGTCATCATAACAAAATATCTCAGTTTAATAAAATATGGTTTATGAAGTCTGTCAGTGTTTTTTATTCACATGACTCGTTTTACTTCATTATGTGAGTACGAGTCTAAATTGATTTAGAATACATTAAATTAATTGATTTTGCACAGTGTATTAAATAAAATGCTGTGGGCTCCAGTTCAAACCTGATCACCACCAAACAAAACTAAAATCAATTAAGTTTTCAAAAAACACCTTTTGCTTTCCTCCATAAAGCTACAAGATGGACATGTAAAATACAATTTTTTTGGTTTAGGGCACTAATTGGAACCCAAATGAAATCCAGGTTGAGAATACCATGGAAGTGACAAATCATTCAAACCTAGCCTGTAACCTGGTTTGAGCTCTGGTGCATTTGCCTGTTTGGTTGAGTTTGTTTGGGCTGGTGTGAAAAATGTAGAGTTCTATGTAGAGCTGATGATGCAGGATGACACTTTCCAAGTCTGTCCAAAGAGTTACCTGTTAGTCCAAATGACTTCATGCTTTCATCTCTTGGGTTTGTTTGTAATAAGCTAGAGTGCACACGAGATGGACCGAAACTACAAGCCAACAAGGTATCTTAAAAAAAAAAGAAATAAAACCCCCCATGTCACAGAAACTAAAGAAAGCTAGACATACCAACATTTCTTCATCAACATTCTTTCCTTCTGTTGACATCATTTGGTATAAACCATCACATAGTGCCCTTGCTAGTAAGCATGAGCATGCTGTGTGCAGTTTACTCATATTACAAATGACTAAAGTTAATGTTACTGCATTTCTACCAGTACTTGACAAAAATGATTAACTATTTCATAACCACACTGGTTGATCTAAGGCAGATATATATAAAAACCTGAAAAAATGGCAGGAAAACTGCATGAAAAGAAGAAGAGATGGCAGAGTGGGTGTAAAAGCTTATAGTATATGAGTAAATTCCTACACAACACTGTACAGCAGTATGGATGTTTTATCATTAAACTGCCATAAGCATTGGTTTGCAGCTGCCAAAACCGCTTCTCTATTATGTACTATGTCACATTGCCTTCTTTTTAGCAAGGGGAAAATGCAATGTAAGACTGAACACTGCTTCAAATCAGGTGTGGAAGTGGCAATCTTTGTCCAGAAGTTGCCTCGCATTTTTTTAATGTCACTCACTACAGTGTTTGTAACTTCTCTTATTTAGATTTATGTCATCCTTGCAAGTTGGATAAAGTGAATTTACAGGAGTTTACCCTGCACTATAACCCCAGTTACAAGGACTGACATTTTTCTGAACTACAGCTTAAATGATGCAGTTTTGCTGCAGCAAAGTGATGAATGACCTCTCATCTAATGATGACGCGTAGAAAATGAACTGCAGTACTAGTATCTGTCTCAAGTCCAGTCTCATGCAGTGGCCAAACACATGTCACGTGAGTCAATATTTAATTTACTAAGTACAGAATTGTACTATTCAGGGCTCCTTTTGAGGAAGTTCCTTATTAGCATAACCTAGAAATGTTGTGCTGGCTATACTACTGGGAGTGGCAGTGTATTTCCTACTGCATCTCCAATGTCTTTCTGGCAAATAATGATTTTGTACTGAAGATGGAAACTGCAGGAGCCTCAGATCTCTATGGAAAGCAGGATAATTGGCTTGCTTGGTACTCTGCAGTTTTTTTTCCCAACTCGGAGAAGTACACGTTTAGCACATGATTTAGCAAAATGATGCTGGATGCCTATTTCTCCCTGCTTGTTTAATTTAATACCTGTGCCTTATAACCCGTTTAATCGAGTAAGAGGAAAAAAATCATGTCTTTATTTCAGGAGTTTGGGCAGTTCAGCTTCAGGTGCACTCAGAACTGGATTGGGCAGAATTAATTATAGTTAGTTACATTTTAAGATTTTCTGAAATTAAATGAAAGAAAAACAGATGTGTTTTTGGTGTGAAGCATTTTCTACCTAAATTAAGTTTAACTGTAAACTCTGGAAAGGTAGTATGATACATTTACTGTATCAGATACATATAATAATCAGATACAATCTGTTCATGAAACACAATTTTTAATATTGGTAGCTCCTCAAGAAGAGTTTTGTATGACTTTGTGCGCATGCACACACACACACACACACACACACACACACACACGCAAACACCAGGGTGAAATTTCTCGCCTCCCTTGGTGCACCTGTTGATGGAAACAAGCTGAGCGCATGCCATGCCTCCTACACCATATTCACTCTCTCATTCACTCACTCAACTAGCAATTTTAGTGCTAGTTCTGGTGTTCATTTTAGCCACATAATGGCATGACTCTAGGTTGATGATGACAATGTTGGTCTGTCAGTTAGTCCATCTGTCTTGATCCAGACTGAAATATGTCATCTATCCGGGGTGCGTTTCGTTGCTAACTACGGTAGCAACTTCCTTGGTTGGAACTATGCAGTTGTGACGCAACTTTTTCCCAAAACCCTAGTTCAAACTATGGAGGTAACTAAGTTGGTAACTAAGTTGGTAACTTACATGGTACGATCCATCGTTAAGCGACGCAGGTGTTCCCCAAAACCAAAGTTCCGACGAACGGTCGCACCAATGTCGTTAAGTTGCATAGTTCGAACTACAGCTCCTGGCCTGTGGTAAGAAGCTTAGTTCATGGTGACGACGTCACAGATCGCAGAAAATTCAGTCTTAGGAGGTGGATGTTATGTGTGTAAGCAGAGAATGTTAGGTAATCCTGCTGTACAAACATATTTCCGGTGAAGTTTTTTTTTTTATGTATTTGTTGGGTCATGGGTAGGGTTGCATGAATTTAGTACTAAGTATCTTAGTGTTAACCATCTACAAACAGCAGGTGTTTTTCTCACAGATTACCCATCTGTTCACAATAACATAATTTAATAATAGTCACCCAATACAAAGGTTAAAGAACAAAATGGAGAAAGTAAAGACAAGACTTTTAATATTACCTTCATGTATACATTTCTAGGCCTATGAGGAAGATGGGTGTTCTCTAGTCTTCATTAAAAACAACTATAAATAGGGACAGCATAAAATTCATTAAAGTACTGTAATGAATAATCCCTGACAGCTTTCGTGGCCATTATAACAAAGATGAATAGAGAACTCATGGGATTCAAACCCGTGTCTGTCTCAACAGAGAACATTCACCAGCTCAGCCCACTTATCGCACTGAGCTATCAAGACGTTGATTTCATATGAGTTGAAATGAAGATACTTGCAGAATAAACCTATTTTACTAAATGTTTTACAATCGATAATAGTTCTTAATTTTTTCTTTTAAGTTAGAGCCAATATTTAGGCTAAATAAAATGATTAGGTTGTATTATTGATATTGTTGATTTCATTAATACTACTATTGATTTTCTTATTATTATTCTTATTATCGCTATGACTATAATATGAAAAGCCTAAATAACAAGTTAGCATAATATTGTCACTTGATATCGGTCACAACTGACATATTTAGGCAGAATATGACAACGTTTTGTTAGTTTTGGCTGTGAAAGTCGGACACACCTGGAAACATGTTAGTTCGAACTATGTTGGTTTAAACTAAGTTAGTTCAAACAACGGTGGCGCCAACAAGGTAGGTTGGACAGTAAGGACAGTTTTGGGAAAAGGTTGTACTTCAGTTTGTTAGTTTAACGCTGCATTGAACCAACATAGTTCAATGCTACCTTTCGTGGATGTACGGGAAACGCAACCCTGATGGATTGCCATGAAATTGGGAGGTCTTTGGTGATCCCCTGTCTTGGTCAAAGTTACAATTTGTCCACTACCTTGGTTTATAATGCAAACCCAATACAGAAAGGCCTGGGACAACCAAGGTTCAAACCAACGACCTTCTTGGTGTGAGGCGACAGTGCTAACCACTGCACCGCATTGCGTCAGATATGAGCTCAGGTTTATACCAGAAATTAAAAACATATAGACTGTATATCTTTAACTGTGACAGCAAAATCTCTGCATGTTTACTCAACATTGACTTGTGTCATAATGTGTCTTCAAAAGCTGTCGCCATGTTACTGCATTGTCAGTACATTCATAACTGTTGACATGTCTTTAAAGCAGCTAAGGATCTTGTAATTACCAGTAAAAGGACATTGAACATGATATTTTTTTCTTTGTTATTTTAGATCTATACTCAGTGTTGCACTGTATCAGGTAATCCGAGTTACTGTTTAGAAATTGTGGAGCTCTGCTGTTCATCTAGTTGCTGTGTTAGGTTGACTCGCTCTTACGCTGGGCTGAAAACCTTTGTTTTTGTGTTTGTACTGTACTATTCATCATGCTGTACCCCATAGCTTTTCACTGTGTGCTTGCTGTGGCCCTGGTGTGTGTCCTCTGCTAATTGTTTTTTGTCAGTACTTGATTCATATACAGCATGTCTTTGGCACCTACTACTGAAATGCTTTAGAGTACTGTGACATGGTGTACCTCAAAACACTCATCTCCTCACACTCTCTCAAGTATGATGCTGGCAAAGCACATTACCATGAGCAACAACAACTGAGTAAAAAACTAGTATTGAGCCTAACATCAATATCAATTTTCTTACTGTGCTGATCTGCTGAGGTGTGCACATTTTAAAGCCTTTGGCAGGATAATAACAACATATGTAAAACACAGGCTGATATTTAATTTATATTTAGCCAATTTGTTTATTTTCTTACATCTCTACCAAGGCAACCCACCACTTAGGGAGACTTCACCCATCAAATGACAAAAATCACTATTTAGATGCAGCTCTTTTTTCCATTTGAAATGTTGTCCCTTCCTTATGAAAAAGAAGCTGAGCCTGAGACTGCTGCACAATACTGCTGATATTATTATATTATTTCTTATATAACTCTGCACTATGACACATCCAGTTGTTTAGTCGTTTAGTTGTTGGTATATTTGAAAGCCCTGTAACTAGCATGTCCCCAACATTGCTGCAGTTCTGACCTCTTCTTCTTCTCATTTTTGATAAGGGGTATGGTATACACCTCCTCCAGAACACAGACTGCACATCTGTGTTCTGGAGGAGGTGTTCCTCCAGATGCCAGATTAGATTAGTTTTACCCAACTAAACTGTCTTTGCAGTGCACAATTCCAGTTGAAAAGACAATTTGACTCCTTTCTTAGGACACAAAGTGATTTTACAGGTCATAGCTGTTCTATTATTTAGTGAGACACTGCGTGTGTTTACGAACAATGTGCATTTGTCTCATTTTGCCCTTTATAAACTAGCCTATTTGACTAATGGTGATAATTATAGTGGTGAGGATTGCAACGACCACAACACATATCAGCAAGAACACACAATAAGTGTAAAACAAGAAAGCATGTGAATATGAATCCAACCCAAAAGTTTTCCGCCTGCAGTCATAGCTAATGAGAACTTCCAATGAGGTGTCATAACTGCAGTCATTAATAATTTACGTACTGCATGCTGTGTTTTATTTCCCTGCATTTTGTTCTTGTCAATACTCATTTGCAGCTCCGTTTGGGTTTTTAGCCTACAGTAACTAAACATTTTATTCAATTTTAAGCATAATTTTTTAACCAGAATGCTCTTGAGCTTACAGTACATTACATTAACTCATTTATCTGACGCTTTTATCCAAAGTTTCTTACAATTGCTATATATGTCAGAGGTTGGACGCCTCTGTAGAGAGTGTTTTGCTCAAGGACACATTGGTGGATGTGTAGCAGTTGGAATCATACCCAGGTCTCACACACTAAAGGCACATGTCTTATGCACAGCACCATGCAGCTACCTGAGCTGCTTTTAAAGTGCAGTGCAAAATCATGCAATGCTGATCAATAATTACCATTTTTAAGCAATAACAATTATTTTATATAAAATGTGGCTACCAGAATAGTCTTTATGCGCAGTGTAGGAAGGAAAGATAGAAGTGTGAAATGTTTTACTGTCAGTTTTGTCGGCAGTCTGTGAGAACTTAAAAAACGACTGGGCTTCTCACTGTGACAGATCAAATTGTGATATGTCGTACCCACAACATTTACCATTACCATTTCCTCACATCAGATGAAACTTAAGCAATCCCCATGTGGAAATTGGGTCGTTACAGGAAAGGAGAGGCTGGAGCAGCTACACTGATGGAAGTACCAGTGATTTCACGGCTGCCAGTGCTGACAAGTGCCTACTCAGTTTCCTGACCAGTCAAAACACATGAATGTTAAAAAAGCTCAGCCACTCTTAGAGCCACTGCAGCAGGGCTTCTCAGACACGTACATATCACAGACACCACACAGGCACACCTACTGAGCAGCATCTGGTTTAGCTCAACGTCCAGGAACTCAGAAGGCAAAATATGTATTGTTTTTGATGAAGATTAGAATTTTACAACCAATCAAACTCCTCTGGTGATTCATAGGGAACTGGTGGTATTCATTCAACCAAGACTGGAACAGAATGCACACCACTGTAGTCTTTTCCCCTCAACAACATCAACAATGTGATTCATGCATTCTGTATTGTTTTAGGTTAAAGACCTTAATCTTAATAGAACACCCTAACATTTTCAACATTGCGTGGGAGTTTTTAATTAGAGAGGATAAATAGTAAAATAACATAAAAGCAGCCTCCTTAAGCATTTTTGTTTATTATTGTCTGAGAACACAGAAGTTAAATAAACCAGCGAAATGCATCTCCAATTCCGCAGGGAAGTATTATAGAAAAACAATGAGAAATGGATTGAGATGTTTTTGGGTTTAAGATGAAGATGCCATTTTATCTTGTCTAAAGACAAAAATAAAGACGTGCACTCAGTGTGATTAACCAGGATGTGGGGTTATGGGTTACACAAAATTAGTGTTTTGAGATTTGCCCAGATGTCTCACCTTGCAGCAGGGAGGTTGCTGTTGTCACAGTTTCCGGTACACCATCCTTGCTGTAAATAGACTGGAGGAACTCTGGAACGCAGTCATTTTCATCAACAATAACAACTCGTACCTGAGAGAGAAGCGAGGACAGGAGAAAAGGAGATAGAGAGAGACAGGGAGGAAGTCAACAAAAGAAAAAAAAGGGGGGGGGGGGGGGGGGGGGGGGGGGGGGGGTCGTGGCATGAGTAAATTACATCAGATCTGACCATCATCACACAAACTATTCCCTTAAATACAGCAATAAAACACACAAACTTCTGCAAAGGAGGTTATGTTTTCGGTGCTTTTTATCTGTCTGTCTAGCCTACAATAAATATAATAGGCTTTTTTGTATTTCTCTGAAAAAGGCGTATGAGGGGGGAGGTCATGGTCTTTTAAAACCGAAACAAGTTCAACTCATAGCAGAGAACAAGAGCTGTTTGTGTACCAGATATATTAACTGACAGTGGTCATATTTAATTGCTACAATTCAGTAGTCGCTGGATATTCTCTTTGCAATTCACCATTGCAATCAAGTATGCGATTTTTCCAGATACATTTTTCCAGGTTGTAAATAAAATTTGACCAACGCGAATCATGCAGATCAGTAAAGAGACCTTTTGATTTTGTGTTCTCCTCTACATGTTTGACCTCAGGTCCTAAACACACACACACGATGGAGACAGTGAACCAAGTCAAGTGAAAGTAATGTTTTCAAAAGTAGCGAATAGCAAATTATTAGAATCACCCAGTTTTTCATAAACTTTTTTTGATAACCAGCTGCCATGTGCATGATGTTCTTTCAGTCTAAGCATTTCATATTTGTACATGATAATAAGTGTTTTCTGGTTCTCACCAATAAACCATGAACACCAAGTCTCATTTACCTTCAGACTGTACTACATACCAGTGTATTTGGAATGACTGCATAAATGAATTTATATCAATATAAATCTAGGGCATGTTACTTAACAGAAAAAAAATATCAAAAACATTATGAAATAATTTATATTATTATTGAGTTTCTGCATTTCCTATCGCACACATTTTCCAGTAATGTTGTTAGTGTATGTGTAAAACTGCCCAGGCAATCACAAGTGGAAAAGCTGAAGATTAAAAGTCACACTGGGTTGGTGTTATGGAAATTTTAAATCTGGGATTACCACTTCAGGCACCATCCGGAATTGGTTTTCTTTGGGTCCGGAGTCATTTTCATCTCCTAGTAACCCAAATTAACCCTATCCCTACCCAAAAGGAACCCTCATCCCAAACCTCCAAAGGCATGCCCTGACCCCTCATTTATTTACCCCTCATCAGTGAGGGAGCTGCTGCAGTCAGCACTACAGTCCCTTCAGTAGTTCAGCAGACTATGCAATCTTGTGCAGTTTTTCAGAAGTCCTGAGCTAACATGTGAGAGTGGATCATTGTTCAAAGATGAATTTGTATGGTGTAAGCGTATAGTTGGGTGTGTGTGTGCATGAGACACTGTAATGCTGTTCAGTTCATTAGGGACATGAAGGCAAACACAGCATCTTCTGCCATATGTCGAATGTCTGCTTGCAGCATTCAGGAGGCATAAATACAGACATGGGCTGGCAGGTGAGCCTCTCTGACCCCAGCCCCACTGCTTCTCTTCTATATAAACAGCAGCATACACACAAACACTACAGATCACTCTCTGATACACACACACACACACACATACACACAGTGTGAGTGGTGTGTAAACACCGCTGGTATTAAGTCCTGGTAGGTAAGATGAAGTTCTGTAATATCAGTTAATCCTTCAGCAAAGATCAGCTTCAAAGCAATGGACAACAAAATAAAATCTCCCTGTGGTGATTTGTGTGTGTTTGCCAGTGACTGTTAATCTTTGTTTGCCTGTGTGTGTATGTGTGTGTTTGCATGCCAGAGTGAATGAGTCTGTGTGCCAGCATGACAGGAAATGGCGAGGGTTCAACAAGATATATGAACGTACAGTATATGTGTGAACAAAGCTGAGGAAAAGCAAGATCGAATGAGAAGAGAGGGGAAGTCAGCCGTAATACAGCAAGATGAGCTCAAACTCACTCACACAGACATGTGCGCGCACACACACACACACACACACACACACACACACTCGGGGCTGCTGCAGGCAGGTCTCAGGCTGGTTAGGTAACTAATGGTGCCGATGCGCTATCACTCCTGGAGGGAGAAACTTGGAAACTACCTGCAAATTAAAGTCATGCTCAGTGACTCCAGTCCACACAAATACACCACCTCTGTTCACTATTTTGACAGAAGGAGACAGATTTCTGAAAAGCAGAATAAAACCAAAAAGCAAAAAAGGACAGCTGCACAAATTGAAATGGTGGCATTATTGCTACAGTTGGATAACAAATTAACAAACATTTTGCCCCACTATCAATGCATAAGTAAGACATGTAAGGGAAAAAAGGGCTGAAACACAAGCGAAGGTCAGAAGCAGTGTTTTCTGTGGGGGACAGTATCTCCCAAAGGGGTGGACTTTGGGTTTGTAACTTTTTACATACACATTTAACACACTACAAGAAAGGGAAAAAACTAAAAGCATAATATGGCCACTTTGATAAAGAGAAAGCTGGAAAAATAGAATGCCTTAAATATGGAGTGATGGCTTAACAGGATCAACATGAACTGTTTACAAAAAGGTCGTGTGGAGCCTTTCTCTGGATAAAATAAGTAGATGAGATGTCAGTCACAATTACTGCAGGTACAGCAAGTGTCTCCAAGCAGTAAAATATAATACAAAATGCATACCACCAAAATACCATAAGAAAGAGTACATTATGGCATTGACACAGGTTGTCATTTGTTGTTTTAGATTGGTTTCCATTGTCAAAAGGACTGGTCTTATGTAATATGAGCCTGCCTGAAGGCAGGCAACAGGTTAGATTTTATAGTTTATAGTTTATAGTGCTACAGTACAGCTATTGAAAATATTTGCTTGCTTTATATCTTTCCAGAAAAGGCCACATCAAAAGCACAAGAGATAATAATTCATAAAGGGATATTGACTATATGGTCATATTTATATTTATATGTGCTACTGCATGGAGAACAGTCATCGCACCTATTGTTACTAAGTAGTGAAGTAGAGCCGAGGTTTTGACCAGGAGAGCCAAATCAGAGCTTTTGAATTTAAATTACAAATAGATAAAAGCTCAGAGAAGAGTCTCTTAGTTAATGATCATTTCACGCCATAAGTCCAGATAAAAGACAGCTCCTCAGTTAAAATTGTAAAGAAAACTGTAATAATTCAGTAACTATAAAATTGTGCTAATTAAAAAAAAAAATTCCATCCAAATCCATTCAGTGACAATCATACAAATGAATATCATGAAAAAGTAAAAGCCATTACAATCAGCAATGATCTCAGAATGTACCAGAGGGGCAGTGGTCTACAGATGCGGGAACACATTCACTACTTCGTATATAAAGTATTTACTGTATACATTGTAACTCCAGGGAAGTAGCATTACATTTAAAAGCCTGAAAATATACAGTACAGATCTAGTTAGATTTTAAAGCAGGATTTGCCCATCATAACAAACTCACAAGGACTTCTGCTGTTTGTGAAAATATTTTGACAACACGTTTCATTCCCAAAACTATGTGCTTGGTTAATCAAGGCTACACTATCCCTTAGACAATAACACTAAATTTTGCTTTTTTTCTTTTTAGCCTTCAGCAGTAAGTAAAAACATATGTCTCAACTCTTTTGGAATCAGTTTGCGCAGTCTGTTGCAAAACAGCTCTTTGCCATTTTAGCTGTTTTCAGTGTTTTCTTTCCATGTGAGTGCACCGATGGAAGACGCTGACTGTTGCACGTTTGCCACTGTGGAGGGAGTTACTGTGGCATCACATCCATCCATACGTGACCCACAGTGAAACTGTTGATTTTATCCATAGGAAGATTGTTTTCTAAAATACTGAGGAATTTAAAGAAGTGTTTGGCAGTTATGAGCATGCAATATCCTTTTATTAAACTTACAGTATACATGAATGTAATTGGGGTGAAGCATTACTTTGCTTGTCTTATAAATTTCACCTTCAGTGGTAACACCACATTCCTCTATAGCTTATCACTCAATATGTTACGTTCAGCTGCCTGCTGAATGTAACACGTTGATATACGAGACAAAATCAACAACGAACTGTCAAAGAATGAAAAACAGACAACCACTTAAATACACAGATGAGGGAGCAACTAATAAGACACAGGTGAATCCACTAAAGCAATCAGAGACGAGCACAAGAAGTAAAACATGCCAACACACACTAGGGGCCTTTCTCAATCTGTGTTCTTGTCTGTACTTGTGTTCTTGTGAAACGTCATATTTTGGTTTGCATTTGCATTTTGGCAAGAACGATTAAATTTCCCGGAAGTGTTCTTGACACGCCCATTTTCGAGAGGATGCATCGGTTGGTAACTTGTGTGAACTTGATGGCAGAGATATCCCAGCTTTCATTTCAGCATTCAAGCGAGGGGCGGAAAGAAGTTGAGAGAGAAGCCAACAACAGAACGTTTTTTTTACTATTTTTCGTACGTTATTTCATCACTGAAGCCACTTCGGAGAAGGTTTGAGGCGAGAAATCAGCTGTGTAGATGTCAAATATTGGCAGTTTTACTAAAAATGATGGGGAATCTAAAATGTGCTCAAAAGTTTTTGGAGTTGTGACGTTGGAGTTTGGAGCCCTCTGACAGATCCAGCAACAACAGCAGAGGAAAGACCCACAGCTGTATGATAGTTTTAACGTTCATACCGCTGTTATTCTGTCATTACATTCTGAGTAATTTTGTAAGATTTTAACTTAAATCACGAGACATCTGGATGATGTACAGAAAAATAGTGATGTGCAAATAAATCTGATCTTGTGAAACTTCGGAAAAAATTATCAGAAATAGTATGAAAGGGCACTGTCTTTGCTTTATTATATATAATTTATTATTATTATTATTATTATTATTATATTAGACATTACGTTGCTAGTGTACAGTAGAGTTGTGGTCACAGTATTTGCTTATGTGCTTTATGTGCAAATATATCTTGGTAAGTGAAAACCCACAATAAACCCGATTCTGAGCTTTTAGTTTTGGGGGATGCCTGTTATAATAATTATAGCAATGCAGGCGGCCTCTGTGCTGGGGACGCATCCTCTCAAACAGTTAGCAGCGTTTTTTGTGCTCGTGACATTGCAAGTCCATTCTTCTAAGAAGGACTAGCAAGAACGTTCTCCCCAAGAACACAAGTCCATTCTTTGCATTCTTGGTTTTGAGAAACACCCCGGAGCAGACTAAACTACGATCTAAAACAGGAAGTAAAGCTAACAGACACATACAGGGAAGGATATAATAACACATGGCATGACTGCCTTACTAACAAAACATATACAAAAGCTAGGAACACGGACAGTAAATCAAGATCAGAACACTAGGCCAGAATGAAACTTAGGAAAAAACACACAAACACACCCAATCAACCCAAACCTGTGACACAATATACACAATACACACAAATATACACATTATACTGTCGTTAGCATGTTAGCATGTGCTGACATGGGGTATGCTACAGTGTATGTAAGGTTGTTGTTTTGTTGTTTTACAAATTTTAAGGAAATACATATTGTTCACAAAACATTTTTTTTCCAGTCAATGAGGTGTCAAGAAAGGGTCATTTATAAATACATTTTCACCTGTATTTTGGTATTATTGGTTTTGATTCATCTGATGTTCACCATATTCTAAAAATAAAAAATAATATTCCAACAAGTATTAAGTCTCCTATAATGTGTGCTAAAATGTTAGCGTGGAACCTAGTGTATTGAAATCAATAGATTTTTTATTTAGAATGAAAATTGTGACATCAGGAGTAGCTACACCATTTTCCCGCTGCTCATCAAGAACACTAAACTCTCAGTACTGGCGAGTAAAATGTTTGAGACAGAATTCTATTCACTACAAATAGTCTGTCTAGTAAAGCACCATATAAAAAGTATTCTTTGAGACAATTTAACTCATCCTCCCTTTACATACAGCCATTGGTGCTCTGTAGTCCACTGGGGCAGTTGAGGACAGATGGTTCAGCAGGACAAGTTTTAGCCTGAGGCCAGAATAATGATGGAAACCAGACCAGATGCATCGATGCCTGCAGCTGTCAGCCACTGTTCTCTCTCACTTCCTTGAATATGAGGAAGTCATTGGAAATTCCAGAGCAGTCATTCCAGACAGACACGTCTATTTGGGTTTGACTGAAAACAATACTTTTAGATTAAAACTGGACTCATACAGGATTTAAAGGCTCTTTTACAATCAGTTCAGGCTGACGGCGTCCCACAACAACCCATGTAGCATTGATAAATTGAAAATACCTTCATTTATAAAAAAGGAGATCAGGAGGCCAAAGAACCAGACCATCATTTTAACTGCAACAATCACAACTGTTACCATCAGCTGTAAATCGATAAAATTAAATCTAACAGCATTTCAGCATCCTCAGTGCATGTCCAGCTCAAGGACACTACACAGTAGTTTGAGATGTTATGACTGTGTGTAGTTGTAATTTAATTGTCTGCAGTGCTATATCATAATCACCACTGCTCACCACAATTCAGCATCTGTCTTCCAGCCAACAAGCACTGTATTAAGTCTACAATTCAGCCCAAGAAGTAAGTGACAATAGCTTGAAATTCAGCAGATCAAAGTTAGCTGTGCTGCATGAAAAACAAGTAAATGACATCACCCCACTGGTAGAAGACTTGTTAATTTGAAGACTTGTCAGATATTGTTTGCAGTATTCTGCAAACGGACCTGACAAGACAACCTTGTAAGACCATCCAGTCATTATATTGGATGGTGGAAATGTGACTTGGAATTCAATCACACACACGCACACACACACATACACACAAACCTCTGCTGCACTGCTCATGCTGTCCAGGCCTTCGCTGGCTCGCACCAATAGCAAGTAGCGATGCTGGTCGCTCTCATAGTCAATAGGGCGGGTCAGGCTGATTTCACCAGTCTCTGCTGAGATGGAGAAGAGACTGCTGGGATTGATGAGAAGGCTGTAGCTGATTGTTTTTTTCTGGAAAGACACTGCAGGTGTGACCAGGAAGCTGGGGAAACAAGGAGAAAAAGTACATCATTCACTGTATTTGCAGTAGAGGCTGGGGTAAAACGAGAGCAGTAGAGAGGGGAGAGAGAAGAATTCCGTAGAGCAAATAGACCCTTTCCACTACAGGATGTTGATGACCCATAACCTAAATGAAAAACTGTAATGCTTTCATTCAAGGTTCTGCTTTGAGTTTCCACTGTGGGAACAGTTGGATATACGCCTTTGAAAAAGCACCACCGCTTCGGATGCACACCATTAAAAAGGCAACACAAGGGCAAATGTTGTGAAATGGCACTAATACTTTTTCATGTTTAACATAACAGCTTTTAAACATGACTATCATTAAATTCATAGCGGGGCCCCTCCCACAGTAGGAGGTTGACAAAATTGAGCCGAGTGTGAATGAGACCGCTACAAATGAGCTGTTGCTGTCCATGCCTCTCAGAGTAAGCCTACCCGGAACTTGGATTTAGTACCACCTCCTGAGCAGTGGCTGACAATGGCTACACATTAAATGACTCACCGTGCCTGAGGTGGAATAGGCCTAAAAGCAGAGCCAAGTAGGACAAACCAGAGTTGACTACAAGAGACCAAAATAGATAAGAGTCAAGTGCATATGCAGAGCAGACCTGACCTCACCAGATTAGAATGAAGTAGACTCAACTATAGTAGATTTCTGTACAGAAACAGAGAGGGGTTGGGTAAAATATATGTATCTGTACAGTTGCATAAAAAGGAGAAGTGAGCAGACCAGAACTGAACAACGCGAGGGCTACATAGTTGAAATCAGTGTCATGGTATAACAAATAATTTTCCAAATAAAAATACTCTATCATGACATGGCAAATGTGCAACTTGCAACTGTGTTCCGACACACTACGATCAAATCCTGTTATAATTCCACTAATAACCAATAAATGGGTGAGATGTCACTAAGAGGTTGAGGTGCACCACAAACTCAAGTAGTCAATTCAATTTTAGAATAGAGTGAAAGAGTAGAGTAAACGAAGAGCAGACAAGAATTGAGTAGTCTGAAGTATCCGAGAGCAAAGTGAAGGGTAGAGAAGAGCACAGTACAGTAAAGTCAAGCACATTTCTGTCTCAACCGAAGTAGCACTGAGTACAGTAAGAGGGTTAGGGGTGAGGGCATACTGCTATAGTTGAGTCGGTGCTTGTTACAATTTAAACGTGCTATCTGACCCTATGAAATCAGCGTAAACAACAGACGGGAATATCCACTTTATTCGTTCGCCACATGTGTCAGTCAAATAAAAGAAGCTGGATGGGGATAATGGGACCCATCCAAGGACACTAGTCATAACTGTACCACTTTAGTCAGACACGAGGCTGTGTGTCTGTGTCTGTGTGTGAATCAATACTTGAAGGCAATGCTTTTACTCATGTGCTGCACATGCTCAAGGCTAAACGTGTCATGCTTTTAATATGGATATGTATTTAGCAGTCTGTAAAACGTGTTAACACAGCCAGAGACAGAAAGAAATATTATGTATGCACATCAAATGTCTACAATGAATTTATCTTTTCAAACATGCCCTGTAAGCGATGCAAAACTAATGTTCACTGGACTAGATATCCATCATGTCTGTGGTAGAAAACTAATGTTGGAGAGACATGTATGTGTGCACAGATGTGTGTGAATCTATATAAACCCCTTTATGTAGATGACTTCTGGAGAATTTCAGGCAACAAATACTTAATTTTGTTTTACATGCCCAACATATATATTCTGGAGATCATTTCAGAGATAGGGCCAGGCTTTTTTTTCTATCCCTGTCTGTGTAAATTTAAACTTACGGCTGGCCTTCAGGGGTGTTTTCAGGTATGGCAATGGTGAAGGAAGCGTTGGTGAACTGTGGCGGCCGGGCCCCAGCCACCACGGAGATGACGGCAGGGGCGCTGCGGCTGCCCAGCCGGTCAGCAGCCACCACTGTCAGCAGGTACTCCCTGTCCCGCTGCAGGGGAAGGCCTGTCGTTCGTACATGGCCGCTCTTCCTGTCCACTTCAAAACGACCATCACCACCTGCAGATAAAAGCAACAGTCCACAATTAATGTAGTTTGTTTAATTTCTAATTTCTTTTAAGAATCTGCATGGGTCTTGATTGCTCACAGGTTAATTAAAATTAAAATAATTATTAAAGTGACTGGATTTGTTGGAAAAGATATGGAAGAGCAATAGATCAAAGACACGGTATCTAAATAAAAACAATACACAGATAACAGACTTGGGACAGTACTTGGGCCAGAGCATAAAAGGTATCCAAATGCAGGTTCACAATAAACCACACCCAACACATTGGCAAGGAAAATGATGCCTTAAGAACTAGTGTGAAGGAAATATTGTGAACAGAAAGGTAAGAGGTGATGTCATTCAATCACAGATATTAGCAAAATAGTGGAAATCAATGCAAATAAATTAAACTATAGAGATGCAAAGTTCTTCCAGACCTCTTCCTGTGGTTTCATGTTGAGGCACATAACAACCCCTGGACACCTAAGCCTCCCTAGGTTACAGCTCATAGTCAACCAATGCAAAAGACTGCAGGGCGAGCAGCTGTGTACCGCTGCCTTCATGAGCTGTCAAAACATTGTAACTACATGCTGGACATGCGCCAATAAAGTGATAAATTTGACTGGACAATCAGTTTTTCAAGTTATTGAGATGTGAAATGCAGAGTGACTGAAAACATTCATAAGCTGTGTGAAACGTAACAGGGTAAGACGAGACTACTTTGCATTCACAAAAGTCATCGTGAATGATGAGTCGGGGTGTGAATTGACCTTTATAGGACACCTTTTATCACACAATCCTGCATTCACAAAACAATTAAACCTACATCAAATCAAACAGCTGAAAGTCTAGACAACAACATCAATGTTTATGTTTGTCTTTTAATTTCTAATATCAGTTCATTCTCTGTCACCTGGAAAACTGGAAGACCGTCTCTTTATAGGCAGTGGTTTAACAGAATCCAAAATGGGCAGACGAAATCATTACATGGCAGACAATATAAAAAGCAATTATTTTACGTGGTGGAGAAAATGAATTACATCACACTGAAAAATAACAACCTGTGCATGAAATGCATACTGGTTGACAGGCTGAAATTACAAGGAGCAACAGAAACAGGCTTGATTCAGCATCATGGAAAACATATAGAAAAAGTGTTGATCATCATACATATATACCCTCTGTATCATACACACCAATGGTCATCTAAAACCAAGCAAACTAATGGGAACACCAATAGTGAATGCCTGTGTTCAAAGGTTTTGTAAATATATCAGTGTATTGTATGATTACTAGTAAAGTGTGTACTTTCTAGAGGCTGAAATGGTAAGGCTTTAGATTCCAAACCCAGCGGTGTTGCACCTGGAAAGAAAATGATTTGTCTTATCTAACAGAATGGAACATTTTAATAAGATTTGGTGTCCCCTTCTCCAATCCATGAGAGCATAGGTTGAGTTAATCTTGATTACTAATTGGATGCCTCAACACTATTACATTACAGGAAGTCCTAGGCGGGGTGGAGTTTGGAGGGTGTTTGTATTGTTGTGGTTGTTTACTTATCTGAGGATGTTTGTAAGGATTTCTTCATGTAATTCCTAAATAAAAAGATTTGAAATACAAAACCCAGTGGTGCCTTTTACAGGGTTAAATATTGTTTGCCACAGTCAAACATTTTGATTTGTCGCAGCAGGAAAAGGACATGTGTAAGGAATTACTCTAGTGTGTCCTAGTATGCAATGCCCGTGAACTGGAATGAGCAGACCAGGAGCCGGTTTCACAAAGCTATTTTAGACTGGTCTGTAGTGTTAGACTTTAGTTAGACTGTTTCACAAAAATAAAGACCGACTAAGTTCAGACATAAAAAATTAGAAACCTTAGGCTAACTTAGGTTTAAGATGTTACCTTGGTAACCAGTAACAATCAGTTATATTACAAACAGTCAAAAAAAGGCAAAGGGTTTCATTTACTCAAGAAAGCTATCCTGAGTCTGACAGAGGAATTAGCTGAAGCACTGAGCCCTGCCTCCTTCCGTTTTAGGATATTTCCTCTTAAATATTTCTTTTTTGGCATCATGTACCATGTTCTTGGATCTACATCTTTGACGGTCCGTTCAATGGTAGGGTTAACACTGTTTACTGTCATCACAATTTTTTTCCAAATCAAGCATTTCTTTTTGTTACTACACTCTCTGCTAAATGTTCCAAGTAAAATGTCCCTATAACTATTATACTGCTTCAACAAACACGTTTTCCTTTGGTGTAAACTGCACTGAGTGGTTTGATGCGCCAACTCAATCCAGCCATTTTTTTTGTTTTCAAAAATTTATTTTACCCAGAATTCATTGCAGTGTAGTCCTACTTGAGATAGTCAGGGTCTTCAGCAACGGTCTGATTTAGATCTCTATCTGAAGTCTCACTATCTACTGTATCTAAACCACAGTCAAAGTCTATCTTTGTGAAACTGGCCCCAGGGTCCTAGCACTCACCCACCTACCCCAACCTCAAAGTTAGAAATTCCCAAAATGTTAAACAATAGGACATGCAGTAGAAAAGAAGAAAAAAAAATAAAACTTACCATCAGACAGGAAGTATTCCACTTCACCATTGTTGCCTTCATCCCCGTCTTGAGCATAGAGTTTGTAGACCAGCGAGCCTGCAGGGGCATCAGGCGAAACCACAGCGAGGTAGGGAGCAGGAACCATGCTCCATTCCGGGACATTGTCATTTACATCCGTCACAGTCAACTCCACTCTGACGAAGTACCACTCTGGACCTGAAGAGTGATAAAACAGAGAAATGGCAGCTTAGAGAGGGTTAATCATGATGACAAGCAGACCAAATTTAAGACAGATGCCAATGTCTGATAGGTTTGTGTACAGTGATTTCAAGTTCATGTAAAGGAATATCTTTTTGTTTTTTGTGAAAAAGATTAAAATTGAGGAACACAACATTGCAATCCCCATAGTACTGGTAAAAAACCTTTATGCTTACAGTAAAGCTTGCAGTGTCCGACAAAGGCTCACTGCTCCCATATTGTAGTATGCTAAGATTTTTGTCAGAGCAGGCTATGTGTTTGACAAATTTACAAATACAATGCTGCATGTACAGTTACATTACACCAAACAATAATAATAATAAATTGGGAAGGGTCGCCACGTCAGCCCAACAACTCCTCCAGCAGAGCAAACCATGTGACATTCAGCCAGCAATAGCTGATTGTTTTACTCCAACTTGTTGTGCTGCCCAGGGAAACAGACCATAGCAGCCGGTACAGACCAGCTGGCCCAAGGTAACAGTGCTGCCAGCTAAAAAATAAATAATAAATGATAACAAACCAGTGCTAACAAGAAGAAGAAGAAAGCAGTTTACAGAGGCCTTAAACCTACTGCTTGATCTAGTATATTGTGTCAAGTAGGCACTGACACAAGTGTATTAAAGTAATACTTCCCCTGTTGCCAACCAGACCTTCGCTAATCTAAACAACATTTGATGCAATATTAAACTGATACGATTAGTCAGTAAAATAAATTAGCGACAGATAATCAACAGAAAAAGAAGCATATTTGGATAAATCGATCTTGAATATTTCAACAAGCTTTCTTTGTCATATAATATAGTTGTGTTTTGGGCCGGTGTTCAGACAAAATAAGAAATTTATTACTGTGGACAGGATTAGAAATTGTGATGGACAATTGAGGACATAATTGGCAGATTAATAGTCAATGAAAATAATCTTTGGCTGCAGCTGTATACAATCTGGGTTGTTCTGAATTCTCTGCCTACTACACCAGTAGCATTGGTGCACTTTACACCACATATTAATGCATACTTACCCTGCTTTTAGACAAAGTGATAAGGTGGAAACAGTCCTTCATATGTAGTACACTTACTCAAGTACAGTACTTAAGTACAAATTTGAGGAACTTCTACTTTATTAGAGTGTTTTATTTTCATGTCACTTTCTATTTCTACTCCACTTCATTTCAGAGGGAAAAAAATTGCAATTATTTTACATCACTACCATTATTTTACAGCTTTACTTTACAAATTAAGATTTTTGCACAAACCATGTGAAGGGCTTTTAAAATGTGTTTTATTAGAAATTAAGCTACCTGTGCAGCTGAAACGATTAGTTGACTGACAAAAAAACGAACAATCAACTGATTCATTGATAAAATAATCAGTAGGTTAATCCATGATGAAAATAATCTTTAGTAACATTTTCAATGCATGACTTTTACTAGTATTTTTACAGTGCGGTATTTTACTTTTTCTGAAAACTGTTTCTTCTCAACTGCTCTTATTCAATTACACTGGCTTCCACTGACATGTCGTCTCTCTCATTTCTTTCCTGCATGTGTCATGTGGACAACAGAAAACGGAAATACGATCAAGAAGAAACTGAGTAGAGGCTGCCTCTGCATTTCAACTAGTAATTATAATCAGGGCTCTGCATATCTGCACCTGTAGTAAACAGCAATCATATTGACACTGGCAAAACACCCTAAGGTCCCACACAGACCTCATCACAGATACACAAATAAATGCACAAAGAAGATGCTGCACGGCAGTCTTTGCTGGTCGCAGCAGGGGAGCAGAGGAGTAATTTCAGGACTAGAACCAGAGGATTGCTCTCAGTTATGCCAGTCTTGGTTCAAAAAATGTTTGATTCTTATTTGGAATGATTATGTATCAAAATTGTGTCACTGTAATTGGCCTACATTTACAGTTGGCTGAACAGCAAGTCCAGATGATGAATTTTCTCCATCTGTATGTTTTACATTCTCTGGCAGTGAGAACAAATACAAGTAGTGAAATAAGAAACTGCCTTTGTGTCTATGACTGTACAGTAAATGATGAACGTATGGAAGGTGGATAGCAAGAAGAAAATAAGTGGGGAAAAAGAGAGAAAAAAAAGAGTATTTCCAGAGTAAGAGGGTGCAATCAAGTAACATATAGCACAGTGAGAGAAAGCAGCAGTAAAAATAAGAGTTGAGTGTCGCATGAACAGGATTAAGAGCGAAACACAAAGGCTGACCCTGTGGTTGTTATAGAAACAGCAGAACAACATAAAGTGGAAGATGGAAGAATTAGGAAGAGAAAGAACAAGAAAAACAACAAGAAAGCAATTGCATAAATCAATGGCATTAGAGAGGGAGCGAAGGAAAGAAAAACATAAGCGGACATCAAAAGAAGACAAAGAGCGAAATTAACCAGCCACATCATACAAAAAATATAGCACTGCACTTGAGTCTGGGGTTCAACCAATGTATTTGTTGATTCTCTCTCTCCCCCCTCTTTCACTCTCTCTTTCTCCCTCCCTCCCTGTGGTCGTAACAGATTCAAAATTAATTGGCAAAAGGACAACGCAGCTTTGGGGAAGAAGGGACAGCATTACCCAGATAATAAATCACGGGCTAATATACAGAGCACTATGCCAAAATGCATCTTGCAGACACAAAAGTGCAAGCAAACACCCCCCCCCCTTTCTCACTAATAATGATCATCAGTGGATTAGTGGCTAATGAAGGACCATAGGGAGATACAGCTCGCTGCTATTGCCATCCCTCACACTAATGCATCTCACTGGATCTAATGATATGTTGCAATTCCTAGAAACAGTGGGACCTGCAATTGCAAATAGTGCCACAGAAGGCTTTTCCGTGCCCACCGACCTCATTTGCTCCAATAGGTTGCAAGTCCAAGCATTGCTACATGTTTTTCTCAAAACGCTTTCTTGTTATCTTGTTCTCCGAGCACAAACACCACAAATGAAAAATGGAGGTTGTGTTTGCTGCTTTTTGTTCGTGTTAATGGCTTTTTGTCATGATCAGAGCAGATACTGTGGTCAAGGTTGGATAAAAGTTGCAATTTTCTATTGGAAAAGCAAACTTTGTTGTGTCTGCCTTTGGAAGCTGGAAAACCTTCACACATTTCCATTGACCTTTTCATAGCAGACATTTTGAATGGTCATTATAGGAAAAGCACATGTGCAAACATCTCGGTTTCAGTAATTACTGCAGTTCAATGCAGCAACTAATATGTATGTATGGCTGCCATCCGGCCACTTTATAAATTGTATGGTAGTTTTTCACAAATGACAAATTTTTGTCTCACCTCAGATATTGTCATATTGCCAAACTCTAGTACGCAGCTTTTTAGCACAATAGCCACAACCATATTAATTTAGAGATGTTTGTGTAATTATTAACAAAAGACCATTTCTCATGACAAACAATAATAACAGCTTTTGCAGGTCTCTGCAATTCAGTTTTTCATCGTTTTCCACCAGTTCAGAATTGGATAGATATCTGTTGGATTGCATCACAGCACAAAAAAGCAACAAAACCCTTGAGTAATCCACCAAATTCACACTGTTGGACTCAAACAATTGCAATCTGGTGCCTACATTACTGTGATGGCCACAACCATGGCCACATCTTAAAAGCAGTAACCTCATGCACTTACACTTTTCCTTAGTTTATGCTGTTGTGTAAACATGTAGTTTATTTTTCCTAAAGATTGGTTTAAATGCTGTCAGACACATTATACATTTGATGCAAAAATTTATTTAGGTACAAATAACGTACAGGACACTTGGTTTGTTTCACATACATACTTTATTTACATATTTACATATACTTTATTTAGTTGACTGTACAAAGGTGAGCGCGCACAATTAGTTACTTCTGGATTGTCTTTCTGTTTTTATAACCACTTTCTTTTGAGTTTACCAGTGTTAGGGATTCCACACCCTGGAAGGATCCACACAGTCTGATGGCTTAAAGGGTGGCATCTGGAGAAGGAGCTGCTTTATAGGGGAGGAGGTCCAATTGGATACTACCACTGCTTGTTATTTTTTGAGCTTTGATTTATATTGTATGGAGTATTTTTGTTTGGTTAATGTTAAGTAAGATTACATTTCTTTTGGAATAAGTGTTTAGTCGGTTTGCTGTTATTTTACTTTATGTAGTAGTGTTATTGTTAGCCTCCCCCTGTGTGTCATCAGCCAGTACAAATTCCCCTTTGTTTTTTTTGTAGTAGGTCAGTTGTATTTTTGCGTTGTTATGTTCAGAACTTTAGTTACAGTCTGTTTATTTGACCTCGTTTATGGGCCCAAACTTTATCTTTGTTTTGTTGTAATGATTTTTTGGGAAAATAAAAACCCTTTCTTTTGAAATTTTCTTGTGACTCCTCTTGCCTAACTGCTTGGTCCCTCACAATTACCCATAACTCCAGTTTGTTTGGAGATTTGGGTGTGTTATGTTAGTAGCAGCTATTGTAGCATCACGCTGCTAGCCTCAAGCAGAGATGAGGAGACAGCTATGATAAACTTACTTTCTGGCCTCGATCTTTAATTTATTTTCCAGCCCTTCCACCGCCAGAAAACATTCCGGTCGATTATGCAGCAGCTTATTACGATCCAGGATGAGACCTCTAGTAGCTGAAGAAGTCAGGTAACATAATATAAAAAGAGACAAAAAGGAAGTAAAAAAAGTGATTTATTAATAAGTGATTTCTTGAAAAACTACATGGCCCCTTTAAGTAAAATAACCTTTCGTAGGTGACCTACATTAATGACCTACATAATGTACTTATTTTAACCCAAATCATGATCTTTTCTTAAACCTAAGTTGTTTTGTTGCATAAACCTAACCAAACTACAACAATTTCACAAAGTTTACCACATGGAAAACATCATGTGATATTTGTCATGGCGACTTAGGTATCGCACTTATGGTCGCTGGACTGGTACTTGCTACAACGTTTATACATGTCATTTGGGAAAATGGTCTTACTGTATATGTTGTTTTGGGACAATCTGGAATTCACTAATTCTGTCGTTTAGGTATGAGGATGTGTTGTAATTTACAAAACTGTAGTCTTCAACTGATGCTCAAGTGACATCCCATGAGGCAATCAGATTTCACGCGGCTTCCTCTGGAGCCACATAAGGTTTTATATAACTTTTCACAAATGTTGTTAGGGCTGCAACTAATAATTATTTTCATTATCAATTAATCTGCTGATTATTTTATCGATTATAATTTTGTCTATAAAATGTCAGAACATTTTCAAAAGGTATTAACAAGAGATCCAGTTAACTATCATGAATGACAAAGAAAATGATCCAGTGCTCAGATATGAGAAGCTGGAAACAGAAAAAAATGACAATTTTTTCATTGTTAAAATACCAGCCGGATAATTCTCTGTTCTCCAATTACTCGGATCATGGCAGCTCTGTATGTCCTGTAAACCGACTTTGATCCCCTGCAAGCTTTCAGGCTTTGTGGTAAGAGCAATTTATAATAGAAGAAGTGAATTACTATTAGAAAAATGTCCCATCTGTTTATCTATTTAATTAATAATCAAGAAACAATGAGATTGATAGAAAATGGGATCTTACTTTTGAGATATGTTAGTACACTCAATACCACTGCCATCTCAAAGAGGCTATCATTGATCATGACAAGTGTCAATATCAACGATTCGTTTACAACTAAAAGCTAAATGTAGAACGTTTAATACTGGAGACAGTAAGTCCTGAAAAACAAGTTTTGCAACAGTAGTATCACATTCAGTGCTGGAAATAGCCTGATTTTCCTATAGTGTCCGACTCTACTAGATAAATCAAAGAAATCAGATGGCTTATAAAAACTGTTTTATGTTCCATCTATGAAAATAGGTTCTTTTGAGCAATGTCTCCAGAATCTCAAACTGGGATGTCAGATCTATTCAGGTGTGGTGTCCAAACAATAATGCTGCGATGATGTGTTGGGAGGAAACCCGCTTGACACTGTTCTTGATCATAAAAGTTTATTAAATCAAAGAGTTCAGCATCAGTTACAAGCTCTGCAGCAGCTTGGAGAGTGACCCAGCCCGATGACCACTCTGTCTCTCTGTACATCAAACAAAGCTTATATAGGACATGTTTAGGTATCTGTTAGGTACCATAGAATGGTTTGAGTCTGCAAAGTAAAAGATCAAACCCATAGAAGGGTACAGTACTATTTTGAGGTAACAAAACAAGGGGTTAGAGGTCGAATTCTATAGAAGGGTTCAGTCCCTACATAACCACCCATCACTGCTCTCCCCGTAGAAGGTCACTGACCCTCTGTCCTGCTGCTGCAGTGCTATTTTGAACTGTTATGTTACTGTTATGATACTGTTACACAAGTATTGGATACTACACAGGTCACCTCGTTGACCACTTCTTATTCGAAATTAAAAAGAAATCTCTGCTTCATATTCAAACTTAAGAATTTTAATATAGCCTTATAGCATATTTCCATTACTTTTACAGAAAGACACTGACAAACTTCAAAACTGAAAACTGCCCTGTAGTTAGGTTATATTGAAAAGTTTATAAAGAGACAGATAGAAAGAGCTTAACTTCACCCTGTTGATCTCTCTTTCTGAAAATGTCATGCCATAAAGCATGTCTGAATATTACTGTGTAGAGAACCAGCTAGTTGAATGACTATTACTATTTTCTTTGATGCCATTGTATTTTTATTCATATTGACTTGTGGATGACTGTTTCCTCCTTTCCTTACTGACATTTCATATTCTGTCAAGTCAATAAAACAACTTCTAACACTTCTGCTTTGAGCTCTGATTATCACCATAGAAGTCTATGGTTCTATGAAGGCTGTTTGGAAAAAAGCTTCCAGCAAATTCTACAAGTTATAGTTAACCTCTGAGTCAGCCCTCAAATCTATTGAATGCTAGAAGGAGCATTAAAATTCTGCAATACTCAACTTTACTGTTACATGGTGAGTTTGATCATCAACTTATTTACACTGCCGAAAAATGCCAGCTTTTCTGTCGAAGTACGTTTTGTCTCACCTCTGGGAAACTTGTTTCACCACCCCTCAAGTTTGTGGTTTGATGTACAAAGTGAAGCCGTTATTATTCCTGCAGCATCATTGCCCTCGCTTTCCAAACAATACCTGCATGTAAATCTAACACTTCTAAAACTAACACAGCAGTGTGGTTCGATCCAGTGATCTGGAAATTCACGTATCTCATTATAAATAAGTAGCTTGCTTCATGTAATTTATTTTACTGTTAAGGATTTCTAGTGTGTCCGGTCCAACTTTAATGATTTTGTTTAGACTGGTGGTGTTTGTATAGTGCTACGAATAATGTGATAGAATGATCAACATTAGATTAGTGATATAATCATGATAAAAACATTTTTCATAGTATTAAGTAAAGGAGGATGAAGGACGTGACCTTGAGTCAGCTAACGGGCTGTGATTTAGTTTTTACTCACTACAGTGGTAGAAAGCTTCTTATGCTTCTGCTCTTCTCCTAATTCTTTTTTATATGATGATACTTCTATACTGAGTTTAACCCCTTGATGCCGATTGTCGCGAATTTGCATCACACCTCTTCCTTGCAGACTGCAAGCCAAGATAGCACATGGATTCCCCCAATGCCTGTTGGTGCATATTTGATACGAACCTAGGAACCTTTTGCAAGCACTGGTTTCTCGTTTATGCCTGTTGTCGCTAATTTGCATCATACCTACATCATACCTGAATTTATATATTTTCTATGTTCTATGGACAAATTAACAATCTTCACTTAATTTAACATCAGCTTCACAGGAAATAAAAAACAACAAATAATTTTTTTATTTTAATCTTTTTGTTGATTAGATTACCTTTTTTTTTGTTTATAGAATACTATAAACATTATACTATAGAATACTGATTTTACTGATTTTGATTTTGTTTCAGTTAGTGGGTGTGTTGGTTGTTCTTTTAGAAACACTGGAATATGCCATTTGGAAAGGGAGGAGAGATAAAAACATAGATTAAGACGCAGAAAACTGCTAAGTGTGAGTATTAAAGGTTAACTTTCTGTACTTTACTACCGTAAAAGAAATTATTTTTCTGCTTTTCATTTATTGTAATAAATCAGTGTTATTTTGTTATTTTTGGAGAGCTTTTTATTTCTGTAAGATTACTATTTTATCTTTAGCCTGCCATCTGCTCCATTATGTTTACACCTGGTTCCAATGTCGCATGGGGGAGTTTCAGAAGCAGCTCATCACCTATATGAGAGAGTGTTAGAATGTGGTTTGATTAACCAGAATTTGAATAATCAAAAGCTATGTCACAGTTCAGTATGCCAGAGACTGGTGCTGTTGTATGGTAGTGTCTAATGATCTGAAGCACCAGGATCAGGAATAAATTAACTTCTTGCACCCAAAGGGACCTTACTCATCATTTATTTCCCCCACAGTGTTTCCTAAACCTAACCAAGTAGTTTTGTTGCCTTAAGCTAACCAAACAGCGTCCGTTTTACAGCGTTTTAATTGTTTAACTAATCCATTTTATGTTTTCATATGTTCCCCAAGAGATATTATTTGATTGTTGCACCAAGAACCGCAATACATTTCTCCAGATAAATATTTTGGGTTGTGATCTCAATTTTCTATTCTTCAGTCTTATTGTTACGACCAAGCAGCAACCTCTCTAAAAAGTGAAGCCAATTGTGAAGTGACTTAAACTTGTATTCTTTCTAATGGCCAGCAGGGGGCAACACCAGTGGTTGTAAAATGAAGTCCATTTGTATGTAAGCTTATGAGAAGATTTCCCTTCTTCTCATCTGATTAATTTCGTCAGTAAACACTTTCTTTATGAGTTTATGGTCTCAATTATTAGTTTGAAGTCTTCTTCAAGATACCATGATGTTCATTTTGTAATTGTAATTATGGTCCCCATTTAGAGTAAAAAAGATGAAGCAGGATTTGCTTTACTGTGTGGTTACCTTGTCATTGACAAGCTGCTTCCATAGCAACCTGTCAATCAGGATATAGATGCGAATCATATCCAGTGCACTGTGTACATTCAATTAGCCGTGAACTAGTTTTTAGGTGCTGTCTGTGTGTAGTCTAAGAGCTTTGATGCTTTAACAGTCTGTTTTCAGTTCATGAAAGTTTTTGTACTTTCTTGTACTAAAAGACACTCTCAGTTTGACACTCGGCTGTTAATTTATTCTGGAGTTTTTATATTGTGATGGCAGTATATGTTATGTTATAGTACTTTGTGTGTAAATGTATTTGAGATAACTTTGTTCATAATAACATTTAAAGATCTAGAAAGTCCCTATAGTGGCAAGATGGTCAATGCCAAACCCTACCCTACTCCCATAATAATACACATTTTTATTGCTGAGTGAAATATAATTAACAAAGTAATGTCTTGTGTTATGTAAAAATTCAAGTCATCTTCACTGTATGAAAATTTATGCTACGTGCCCCCAAAGGGGCAATCAAAATACATTTACAGACTATCCCGAACACTCCAGTCAGCATACCCTTTATCTTCATACTGACAGATTTCCTTTCTGTGAAAAAAGAAATTGTGTTTGGTTTGTGCTCTGCCTCTTTTGTTTGTCATTATATTGCTGTATCTACAACATCTACTCGATGCGACATGGTCCTGTCCATTTTCAATTCTCTCCGTCTGATCTGCTTCTCTGTCTTTTTCAGCATCTCTAATCATCTCACTTTGATTAACCAGAATGACCAACCATTCAGGAGACAGTGAATCAAAGTTGATCCATATGGTACTCCCACCCCACCTAAAGACATAAGCTATGTTTTACAAAATAATCAGTTTTCTGATTATCGCTTACAAACGAGGTTATCCACAATTTCTATACTTTTTGTCCAAAATAAATAAATATGGAAATCTTTAATTTGCAAAAAAAAAAAGAAAAAAAAAGTGTAAATGTCTTTATATTTCAAGTTTCTGAAGTTTTCAAGTTTCATGCAGTATATGGTGGGTAGGTCAGTCTAACACATGAATCCTTAATGGTGATTTTCTATTTCACCAGTAGGAAACACTATCCTGTTCTTGCAGTCATATAATGGAATCAGTTGTAAGTTAACACCAGGGCCCAGATACATAAAACTGTGTGGATTCAAAAGAAAAGTTCAGTGTATGGATTTCTTTGTGTCTGTTTAATACATCTCAGTACAATTTCACTGTGACTGGATTTCCACTCCACTGATTTCTACAGTTAGCCATACATGGATGTACATTTGCCCTTAAATTATTTCATTTAACATTTGTCTGCTCCACCTGTCTGCAAACGTGGTGATAAAAGAAAAGTAAAGTCTATGTGCAGTTTCACAAAGTGTCTGATGTTTGCAGACCTTAAAAATTAAACACAGAGCATCCATCCTCTTTCATGGTCATTTACTTAGACAAATTATAGCAGCCATAGTGTCATTAATTCATCACACATGTACCTGCAAGCCATCATCGATGGGGACATCACCACCACCATCAACAACGTCAAATGTCAGAAAGTTAGTCTTTAATTCAGTTCATAAAATCACAGATTTAATGTGTTTTTTTCATTAATATTCATTATCATATTTCACTATAATAAGCATTCATTTCTCTGGCAAAAAAAGAACACTTAGTTTTCAAAAGCAATTAACTGAAGCTTATAAATGTGCCCGATTGGCATTTTGTAGATAGACGTGTAGACTGCAAAGAAGACAGTGCCTCACAACCTAAAAGAACAATGTTGCATATTGTATTATGTCTCTCGTCTTAGTTTTCATTTCCACTTCACCAATATTATACTCGACTGGCTCTACAAAACTGTGTGTGGCTGGAAGTAAGTATAAGGTGTGCAAACTCTCACCACATATATTTATATTTGCTTAAACGTCTGACACCCAGGACAGCAAAATTCCTCCCCATCTTTGAACACAAATAAAACCCAATTCTTCAAACACTATCTGGCCTGAGCCTCTTTGGTCTCCACTTTTCCAAATGTTACTTGTTGCTTATCCTGAATAGTCAACCATCAGTGACATTTTTCTACCTTAGCTAACACCAACCCTGTCTTTTCATTTCTGTTTAAACTCAGATCTTTCCTGCAGAGTTGAAGCTTTCTTTACTCCCAGTAGCACACTCTGTGCTGAAAGGTCAGATCTGATGATGCCAAATGTCTACCGTTGGCGACACGCACGTTCAGGAGCAGATTAATGCATAGGCTGAAGCGTAGGGGCCCCGTGTGTGCAGATGTCCTGGATTGGCCAGAGGATTGGAGGATTGTCCCATAAGAAATATAAAAAAATTAAGCAGCCGATGGGGTTGACGTGGCCTGGGCTGTTTAGTTTTCAAATAATACATCACTCCTAATGGACAGAATAGTGGCAAAATCCTCGAAGAAGAAGAAAATCTGCTAGTGGAGCACAACCCCCCCCCCCCCCCCCCCCCCCCCCCCCCCCCCCAAAAAACTGTGATCAAGATCTACTGAACACAATCCCTTAATTGACTGGGTATTTCACGGCTGCCAAATCTTCATCTAGTTGACAGCAACATAAAGATCCACAACAGGACTGCCAGCTAACATTGGTGCAGTTGAAACAACACCAGCTAAGATGACCACAACCATGTCACTCAGATGAGGACTCTAACACCACGAATCCCTCCATGACAACCTCAACTGTTGCTGCAGAGAGGGCACAAGCGGCCACAGAACCTTCTCGGATCATGCATGCTGGGACAAAACTGATGAGCATATGAGGACAAACTGGGTTAAAAAAAGGACCTGAAACTTGTCAGAACAATAAATAAACATCTTTTCTGCACAATTGGTCTTTTATAACCATCATCTATTTATTTTCTGAATTTTATATTTATTTATGTCATTTATGTCACCAAAGCTAATTCCTCATACGTGTAAAATACCACTGGGCAATAAAGCTCGATCTGATTCGGATTCTTCTCATTCAGATGTCGCAGCCTCAGAAAGACAACACAAACAGCAAAAGAGGTACTTTTCCAAAACCCTGTTTAAAAGGAAACTCGCAAATGGTGAAACTGTGCCAAGAAAATGGGTGCCTTATTAAGTTTTCACAACACTAGTACTGCTCTACAGGCAGTTAAACTGGATGTGTGAAATGCTGTTGATTTGATCAGCTCACTGATTATGTGGCCAGCATACAGGATGATTTTGACAACTTTGAGAGTAATGCAAAAATGTCTTCAGCTGTGTCCCAACACAACAAAGAGGACACACAGGCACATGGAAAAAGAAGCATCTTATAACCTGACTGTGAGCAAGCAGGCTGGGACAAGTTCAAAAGCAACAGTTCTTACTGCCGTCATAGATCGACTTGTAGCAGAACTGGGTTGGCGTCTGCCTTTGGATTTTTGAACAATAATCAATCCATCCCTGTACAAGATCTTCATACAGGAGAGGCTAATCTCCAGAAGAAATATGCAGGTGATCTGGAGGGTGATTATGTGAATGAAATTGGACAATTCACATCAGCAAGGTCACTACTGCAACTTATAAGAGGAAGGAAACAGTGTTTCCAAATGTTGATGTAGCACTCCAGCTATTTCTGACTTTGCCAGTAACCAATGCCAGGAGCCTTCTTTTTCAAAACTGGGACTAGTTAAAAATAGACTGGGATCTACAATGGGCCAAAAGAAGACTGCATCACCTTTCTCTAATGTCAACTGAAAGAGGCATTCTGCCCAAATTTTTACCAGCCTAAGGAAGTACTTATTATTGCTGTTGTTTTTTTGCTACTTCTGTGTTGATTGTATTTTGATGGCTTTGTTTTATTGGAGTATAACACATGAATCTGTTTATCTGTGCATGTCTATATGTAAATGCATGTTTAGGTTATTACATAATGTGTGCATGTGTCTGTGTACCCGACACTTATGGAGCTTGAGGATCTAGCGCAATTAACAGCTGACACAGACACCTCTTCTACTCTCCTCCGATGACTCCAATCAGCACCTTTCTGACTCTGCTACCTCTTTTCTCAATATTTCGCTTTTATTCTTTTGGCAGTAGTGAAGTCATAAAATGCAAATCATTTCACTGCACCCCCCCCCTCCCTTTCTCTTTTTCTCTGTCTCTCATTTAGCGTTAACATGCAGCACAAACTATTCCACTCTTTTAGCCTCTGAAGAAGATTTTCATTATACCTGACAACACCTACACTGTGAGTATGTCAGTATGTGTGTGCACGCACGCAGGTTTGTGTGTGCGTGTGTGCGTGTCCTCTATATGCACTGACATTTTTTTTTAAAGGGACAAATGGAGTGAGACAAAAAAGAGACAAGAGAAAATAAATAAATAGACTGAGAGAGAAAAAGAAATAAATAAAGACAGAGAACGAGAGAGAAAAGAGGGGGCAAGAGAGAGAATAGAGAAGAAGGCCAGTTAATTAAATGTCCTCTGTGAGGATTACAAAGGGCTATTTGGCTGTCACTGGTAACTGTTCCATCCATAATCTGTTTAAATGGAAGCTGCCGCAGACTTAGTGACTTTGTCACATTTTTACATGGAAATGCCAATTAAACCAGGGGATGAGAGAGACCGACAGAGAGAGATCGAGACACAGAGAGAGAGAGTAAATCATGCGTTAGTTCTAACACTAATTGCAAATGATACAAATGGCTCACCAATGTTTTTTTCTGCTTATTCTTTCATCACAGATAAAAAATCCTCACTCCGCCAATATTGAAGTGAAATTTCAGCTGCACTAATCAATATCTATATATTAGCAATGGATCAGATATGTAATTTAAAAGACAAAGAAAAAAAACACCTGTCTGTAGTTCCCCTCAGTTCTAAGTAGCATTTGAACATCTTTCAACTCATTGTTTTGGTTTTATTGCCCACATCTTCACTGTTCTGGTTTAGTAACATCACTCTCATCCGCATTGTTTCCAGACACAGCAGAAATCTGTGTGAAAAAGCTCTGATAAACCTGCCCAGCAACAAATGGCTCACAGACAAAGATAGCTACTGGGTGGTGAACATACTAAAGCATTAAGCAGTTCAAGGGCCAAATATTTCCTGTCATGCCCTGGTGAAGTTTTCTTGGTCGTGCACTTGTCAGATTGTATTACACGGGAATGTTTCACGTGATTGAACAAATAGTATGTGTTTATTCTCAAATCCAAAACTTTATCTGTCTTTTGTTCCGTTCCGGTAGACGACAGTCTGTATGAAGGAATTTATCAAACAAACTAATAGGATACATTTTCTGTTAATTACAAAGACCTAGTATTAGCCTTACAAAGCCAATAATTGGTCAATCCCTTCCTGAGATTACTCTACTTACCAGTTGGTCTCACCAACTGTGACAGCTATTGTTTACGGACTGCGGTCTGTTGCTCCAGTTAGAAGCTATTAGTCTTGAAACTCAAGGGCCGGTATTTCAAAACTTTTAACGCCCCTAACCCTAACCAAGTACTTTTGTTGCCTAAACCTAACCAAACTGCAACCATTTATTAACTATGTGTAACATCATACGACTTACTTAAGGTCCAGTCACTGGACTGGTAGGCCACTTTCCAACTGTCATATATGTCATTTTGGGGAATGGTCATATATGTTGTGGTACTTTGCAACGGACACATATCATTTTGTAGAACGGTTATATGTTGTTTTGGGACAATTGAAAATCTACCTGTTTTGGAAGGCGTGTTGTATGGACAGATGTTACTTAGTACTGATTATGTGGTTCATTCAGAATTGAAGTTTTGTCGTTAATAATATGGTGTTGTACTGTATTCTATTTCTGTGGTTACTTTGGATTAATTACTGCTTACTTACTTTACGTCAAAAAGATAACCTGGATGACCATCCTTCGCCACCAGGCTGTCTTGGCCATTTTCTCTTTTGCATATGGATTTCTTATGTTGGTAATTGTGATAAATACAGTGTAACAGATATTTCCATAATGTAAGCAATGGACTGTTTTAATAAACATTTCTGCTTATACTTACCCCTTATCCCTTTGTGTGCCTTATACTACACAGAAATGGTATTCCTAAGCATACAGCAGCAACAACAACAACAGGTGCCGCAACATCTCACAGCACAACAGGAAGACAATGTGTCACCTATTTAAGAATCTCCTAATTGCGGAATCCCTTAATTAACTAAGAACAGTCTAGTTCAGGTCAACGTATGTGTGCGTATACTTGGGAGGTCAATTTACAGTTCAGCTGAGGTAATCTCTATGATCTCTGGCTTTACTAAATCCTATTAAGGTGTGCTGGGATTCAGTAGGGATTACAACCTTCTGTCTCCTATCTCTCTTACAGTTGCCTAACCATTCAGTGCATCGCAGAGGTTCATATAAAAGTAAATGCAGCATATTTTAGTTAAAGTTTAGAAAGCAGCAGCTGTTCAGACAGGGCCAAGTGCTTGGAGGGAGGCAGGCTGATGCAGTTGCCATTTCAAACTCTGTGAGCTTAACCTTGTTGCTAACAGTAAAATGTCAACTGACAGGGAAAATCTTAACCCTATCCCATCAGTTTTCTTCCTTGCACAATCAAAGTTTTTCTTCCTTGTTCATCTAGTTACCAAACACAGATTTTTGTAGCCAAAATGCAACTACATTTTTATAATTGTATAAATATAGCCTACCTAAACTAACACTTATTTCTGCAAGGAAAATCTTTGCCATTAAGTTTCCGGTGACAAGGTCAAATGTAGAGTTTGTTGCACTGCAGCAGTGCCTGTCAAAAACGAAGATGCTTGTGATACATTTTTTTCCATTACAAGCTGCTGCCAGGTAGAAGGTTTCCTCACCTGGTTTGAGTCCAGCACTGCCTTCTTTTCCAATAAATCAATTTACAAAGGGGAACTAAGGCAGAGAATAACAGTGGATGACTTGAATGGTTATGGTGCAATTCCAGTACAGCATGTGGCCCATCTCTCGGCAGAAGCTTAAAGCAAACTAAATGTGAGTGCAAAAAATTAGAAGAATAGCACCACAGCCGGCTTGCCTATGACCAACAAAATTCCAGTAACTTAGGTTAAGTTTTGGCTATAGAAACAATTTAACAGCAAGTTAAGCTGCAAGCTCAGCATATTAATCAGCTATAGTCAGCAGCATACTAATAGCAGACAACACAAATAGTGAACAACCACAAATACTTGTGATAAAGTTACTGTTAGCTGGCAGATCATCCTTGCTAGCTGCCCACATTTGTCCTCCCTAGGTGATGATGAAAAAAAACAAAACTAATGGAAATCTTGCCCCTTTGGCCAGTTTTGAGACCCACCTTTTGGTTAAAAGACTGCAGCATTTTTTGCACTTGTTTTACTCAACCAACAGTCCAGGACCCAAAGATCGCAGATTGTATTAACTTTCAAATATATGAAACAAAAATATCAAATCATCACATTTGAGAAGCTAGGTAGAAGTCGTGATGTTGCATGGATCCATAGGTGGATTGCAGTTGACTCATATTATTAAAACGGCAACAGAAGACCTCTTATAGTTTACAGAGGTGCTAACCATCTATCTTTCTGATTCACAATGTGCAGCTGCAGACTTTTTGTTTTTGGTCTCTGAGACTAGAGACAGTGCTGGATGAGGGAGGACAACTATTATTTCCATATTCTCCCTTTCTTACTGGCTCTCTTGTCAAGTTCTCAGTGTTGATTATAGAAAATGGGAGTTAATTGTTTCATCTCTCATCTACACTCTGTTCCAGCAATTGCAGAAGGCTAGAAGAGGAGGCCGGGAGTCTCAGAGATAATGAGAGATAAAACCATGATGGATCTGGCAACACGCTGGTTCGGGCTCACTGGGAATGGCAGTTTCAAGCCATCGTGTAATATGGACTCCAATCCAAAACCTTGAGGCTGGCTTAGTTCCATCTGTGAGAAAAATTAATGGAATGAAAGAGCAAAGGAAAGAAAAGCACAGAGTGAAATAGAAACTGGGATGGAGAGCAAGTGTGAGAAAGATAAGAAAGACGAATGATGGGAGTTTATCTGTGTGTGTGTGTGTGTGTGTTTGTGCATGGTAAAGCTGTCATTATGTCGACTTTCCATAGGCTTTCTCTATGTTTCCATTTAACTAGTTATTTATTAGGTGTTGGACTGTAGGACATTTTGTATGCTTATATACATACACACACAGTTGTGAGGGAAAAAATATACAAAGTACAATGCACATTATTTTTCAAGCTATAAAAAGAAATCAATATTTATTTAATGAAGTGTTTGGCTGTGTGTGTTGGCTGAAGTGAAGTATGCCAGATATAGACACCTATTGTCATTAAATGAGGGGCGGGCTGGGGTGGGGACGGGGGGGCACCTTCAAGTGAAATGCCACAACTCCTCCCTTCACTTTTCTGCAGCACCATAATGCCAAGAAACAGCTCAGCATGAAAGCAGCTAAACGGATTATTAACCGGATTATTAATGAGCAGGCATGAGAGGATTAGTCGTGTTGCTTTGAAGTCAATCTGACGAAGGAGAAATTGACTTGGAACACATTACATCTCTTTTCTCTTTGCTTTATACTCTTTTTCTATTTTTGAGTTAATGGAAGAGGGAAAAAAAACTTCAGTCACTTGTAATAGTTATAGCAAACAGCAAACCCACACCTTGGCAGCAGACTTAGATGCAAATGAGCTGTATAGAAACACCATCTCACCTACTTCAACACTCGGCAGGTATTACATATTACATATATGTATTTAGCACACTTTCTATCTTAATTCAATTGCTCTTAAACATGCAACGCTGGTCAGACGACAGGACTGTTCAAATCAAGAAACTATCCTTGAACATCTACAGCACTGTGAGAGGCTGATGTTTAAAGCTTTATTTTAATGAGTATTTTAATTGTATAAGGGTTAACAAGTTACTCTCTTGTATAACGCAAACCGCTTGTGTCTAATTTTAAGTGCTGGGGTTCTGAGATAACCATCAAAGGTCCATGCCTCCAGTATTGAGCACCATTGTAAAAATACTTTTAAAAATGATCAGAAAGACTATACTGGGAAAAAAAGAGAACATACTGTTAATTGTTTGTAAAGGGAATATCTGGTTGGCAAAAAGTAGTTCCAGTACAAGCTATTGTTTTATTATTGACTGTGCTTTGTGGATTATCAGGAGTAACTAGGACACTGTTATTATAAGATGTTGCTGCTGATTCCCCTTAAATGAGATTTTTCAATGCTCTGTCATCACCTCAAATGGAATTCCATTCACCTCAGCTATATTGGGGTGGTGTTAGAAATCTCAAAGATTGGTATCTCAAAACGTGGACAAAACCAAAACTTTCTAGCAACTAACAAACAAGCAAGGAAATGTGTTTATTTTATTAAATTTTGGATAAACTAATCCTTTAAGCCCCCAGTGGGAGCTGACAGTCTTGGACTTCAGACAGGGACATTATGATCACACACACTGGCAAAATATTTGTTGCGCTGCAGGTGATCTGAAGTATTCGTGACGGCTGATGCGTTCAGTCTTTCAAGTGTTCAGTGCATTCTGCAAGTTGGGTCCAGTAAATCAGTGCATAAATATCCAACAACAAACACTTTTGATCCTTTCAACTGATGTGCTTTTAGTCTTTTATCTGGTCTGTCAGCAGGAACCTAAAACCTCACCTAATCGCCACTGAAATCACTGTAAGATTAAAAAGAAGACAGATTACCTGCTTTTAGACATGTCTTGGTTTCCATTATCAACAGAATTCCAAATGATTCTTACTAAAGCTGCAATGGGACCAAGAGGCAACAGTGGAAGAAAACAGATGAAGGAAAATGGCATGAGAAGTAAGAAACACAATGTTTTGTGTACAGGTTTGAAGTAATCATCTTCCCACTGCCACAGGAGAGTTCGTACCAGAAACCAGAATTTTACACAAATTTTACACAAATCAGGTCAGTCAACAGCTTCTCAATGCGTGGGAGTAAAATGTGTATATATCTGATGCTAGAGCAACTTTAAGGAAGTACTTTGACCATTTGGAGCACTTATATGATTTTTTTTTCACACATACTGGAGCAACTGATGAGTTCTGCAGTCACAGTATATCAAAAGTAGCTCTAGCTCATTATCCCATCTCATTTCTTTCGCTCTGTTCAGTGTGAAGGTATATCAGAATGTAATCCTGTAATTAGAGTCATCATTTTTATTTATAAAATTTTTTACAAAGCCCTGTTCTCATTACCCCAACATTGATGCTAATCAGCACTCTGATGTTCCTGCGTGTTTGTTGGCTGAGTGTGTGTGTGTGTGTGTGTGTGTTTGTGCGCACATGTTCCAGTAACAACATCCAGTGTTTGTAGGTCATCCTAATCATCTCCCACTCTGAGGCTTCGGGGCCCTGTGTTGACCATATCTGTCTGAGGGGAGCACATCACACAGGAAGCAAAGGTATACAAGGTTAGCAGGGTCAGTGCGTGCTAGCCAACGTTTCACTGAACTTTAAAATAACTCAAGGCACAAGAAAAAAATCTCACACACAAACCTGTGGTCTACGGCCAAAAAAAAGGACACACTGAATATGTGATAACTTTACTTAAATTGGTCCTCATTAATCATTAGTGCAAGATAATTCTTTATAATTGAAGTGAGATATAACACAGAGATAGCTAGGGGATTATTGTATTAGGCCCCTGCATAGTAAATTTACATTTTGTCATTAATGTAAATGTTTCATGTTTCTCTGATTATATCATAATAAGTTTAGCGGTGCTTCTAATGATATTACAATCTGTTTGCAGTGTAGATTATTATAAACACATGTTGTATATTTGTTATAATACACAGTGTAATAGAGATAGCACACTATTTTTGAATGCCAATAAACTGTTTAACCCCTTCAGACAAAACATCCACTAAAATGCACATCAAATATTTTATTGGTTTCAGCCAGTAAAATAACACTTTTTAAATGTAGCCTAGCAGCTAAGTAGATTCTGTTAAACCAATAAATGGAAGGTTTTGTCACAGGGCCCATGCTTGGCAGACAGACAAAGCAAGAAGTGGAGTACAAAACATTTTCACCTTTTTAAGGCCTTGATTGTCCTGCCATAGCTACAACATTTTTTTCATTTCATACTGTATGAGAAATGTCTGATTTTGTGTCTCTTCTAACTGGTTTGAAAGGGGACAGGAAAGGTGTTGTCACATACTTCTGTGCACCAATCAAGATTTAGCAATGAAAAATATGATTGATTACAGTTGGTTGTTGCTTATGTTGCCAGGTCACTGTCAATCAAATCTGAGCAAACCCCACTAATTTACTGAGCTTTCGGTGTTTAACATAGTACAAATATTACCCCAGTGACAGAAACTATAGTAGACATTTAGTCTAAATTCTAGATGGGAGGAAGATAAAACTGAGGGAAAACCTTTTTTCTTATGAGTAAGAAAAAAATCATTTTGTCAGGGAATAACAATGTTTCAGAGATTTTCCAGAAATATCAGGGTTATATATCTAACCCACTACAGTGCCATTTGCATTTCAGACAGTAAGCAACTTATCTCTACAGTAGAAGCATGGCTGAGGGTAAAATTTAATATATCATTGAGGTCTGTGTTTTCTGTGCCTGAAGAAGGGGAATCTTTGCTTTTACCCAGTCAGTACTGATGTAAGATGGACCCGTGTGCACTGATGGTTTAGAGTTTGATGTGATGTTGATGTGTTCATTGCATGAATGTAACATACAGATGCATCTAACAAGCCTTCTAACTGCCCTGCATTCTCAGATATGTTCGGCCCATTGCTGACAGAGATTAAAGCACTCGGCTATTGTGTCAACCTGGCACATCTGAAAGTGGATAACCAAGACTCGAGTCCACTTCAGCTTAAGTCACACTGGTGTGATCCAAGATTAGCCACCTTGCAGAGTTAAGACTATTTTAGAATTTAACCCACTTAACCCTAGGCTAACCTGCAGTGAAAAAAGGGGGCTTATTTAGTAGCCTTAAGCCACCCAGAAAGAATGTGCTGTGAAGTTACAATGTGACTGGTGCTGACTTGGTAAAGTCCCCTCAAAATATAGTATCTTTATTTATTTTTTTTATTTACTGATGCTGACTCCTATCTCCAGCACGCTATGATCCAACTTCTGCCTCCAGCTTTGACATCCTTACCAAGGCTCCAGGGAGCTGTGTCTCTGTTCCCACAGTCTCTGGCAAGAATAGATTTGCTGTGTCATAGCATCACCATCACTCAAATCATGAGACTTTTTTAAAAAAAATTCTCAACATCATCTACATCCATGTCAGTGGGTCTATCTGCCTCTCCATCTGTATGGTTTGGAGCGATATCATGTTTGTGTCTCGCTCATCTGCACAGAGTGATGTGAAATGGCAAGTCGTCAGACCGACAATTCGCTGTGGGCGAGGAGTGTCTGTCATTACAGAGGAACCCAGTTGTTCAGTGTGTGTGTGTGTGTGTGTGTGTGTGTGTGTGTGTGTGTGTGTGTGTGGGTCTTGTTGTGTTGCAGGCCCAGGAATGCTTGTTTGTGTGTGTATATTAGTGTGAGCACATTGTATGTAAGGACAACAGGGTTTAGTTTTACCAAACAAAGCTCAAGTGGAAAATATAACCACTGGCACAGCTGGCGCCCTCTAACACACTCAGATGCATACACAAACAAAAGTGTACTAACATGTTCATCCATAATGTAGGACTTCAATAATTCAAAGATTGAAATCCAAATATAATCAGTTTTTTATTTTATGAATTTATTAATCTATTGCTTTGTCTCTTTTGTACTATGTGCTCTTTGCTGTTGTAGTTCTGCACTGTACTCTATATGTCACAGCTCTGGCTGTAAATTTAGTATTTTTCTATGTATGAATGACTAAATGAATGATTTATTAATGTGTCATGCGTATAATTACACACAGCTCACATGGGCTTACAAGACACCAAATTCAATATAGCCAGACCCAGAGTACACCATATACAGTGTCAACAATACATAAGAAAGAATAACAATAAAAATAAGTAACAAATACAGTATCTTACAAAAGTGAGTACACCCCTCACATTTTTGTAAATATTTGATTTTATCTTTTCATGTGACAACACTGAAGAAAGGACACTTTGCTGCAATGTAAAGTAGTCAGTGTACAGCTTGTATAACAGTGTAAATTTTCTGTCCCCTCAAAATAGCACATCACACAGACATTAATGTCTAAACCGCTGGCAACAAAAGTGAGTACACCCCTAAGTGAAAATGTCCAAATTGGACCCAATTAGCCATTTTCCTCCCCAGTGTCATGTGACTCGTTAGTGTTGCAAGTTCTCAGGTGTGAATGGGGAGCAGGTGTGTTAAATTTGTTGTTATTGCTCTCACACTCCTTAATACTGGTCACTGGAAGTTCAACATGACACCTCAATGCAAAGAACTCTCTGAGGATCTGAAAAAAAGAATGGTTGCTCTACATAAAGAGGCTATAAGAAGATTGAGAAGACCCTGAAACTGAGCTGCAGCACGGTGGTCAAGACCACACAGCAGTTCAACAGGACAGGTTCCACTCAGAACAAGCCTCACCATGATCGGCCAGAGAAGTTGAGTGCACGTGCTCAGTGTCATATCCAGAGGTTGTCTTTGGGAAATAGACGTACGAGTGCTGGCAGCATTGCTGCAGAAGTTGAAGGGGTGGGGGATCAGCCTGTCAGTGCTCAGATCATACGCCTCACACTGCATCAAATTGGTCTGCATGGCTGTCGTCCCAGAAGGAAACCTCTTCTAAAGATGATGCACAAGAAAGCCCACAAACAGTTTTGCTGAAGTCAAGCACACTAAGGACATGGATTACTGGAACCATGTCCTGTGTTCTGATGAGACCAAGATTAACTTATTTGGTTCTGATCGTGTCAAGCGTGTGTGAGGTGAGGAGTACAAAGACAAGTGTGTCTTGCCTACAAGCATGGTGGTGGAAGTGTCATGGTCTGGCACTGCACGAGTATTGCCGGTACTGTGGAGCTACAGTTCATTGAGGGAACCATGAATGCCAACATGTACTATGACATACTGATACAGAGCATGATCCCACCACCCCTTTCGGAGACAAGGCCGCAGGGCAGTATTCCAATATGGTAACAACCCCAAACACGCCTCCAAGACGATTAGTGCCTTGCTAAAGAAGCTGAGGGTAAAAGTGATGGACTGGCCAAGCATGTCTCCAGACCTAAACCCTATTGAGCGTCTGTGGGGCAACCTGTGAAGCTCTGGTGAACTCCATGCCCAAGACGGTTAAGTAACTCTCTTGTGCTTTTTGTGATTAATACCCACTGTTTTTGTTGACATGTTTTTTTTCCTGAGCTCATGCTTCCCTTCATTGGTCACCACCAGCCGCCTCAGCAAACACCACCAGGACCACACCATCTCCTATACCTGCCAGCCACCTCACCAACAGACTATTTTGTCAATAAAGACTTTTATCTTAACTCCACCTGTTTTTTGTGTCTGATCCTGGGTCCACCTATACCACACGGCAATAAAATCTGTGCTTTATGTTTGAGTTTCTGTGCGGGAAATTAGGGTAACTCATACCTAAACTATATTTTTACTCATCTTATAAGTCCATGTGGGCTTGGAACTTGTATGCTCATGAGACAAAGAATTAAATTAAACCTAATTAAATAACATAACAATATAGCAAGGTACTAAACTAGAAAGCAAATGTCATATATACAGTGTATTTACACTGAACATGACATCAATTGATTACATAACATTACATACTGAGACTCAGCTTGAGTCTTTACTGACCAGTTAATTAGGGTCTAACTATTAATAGTGTCAAGCACCGTTCTAGTCTATTCTACTCACCATGCACGTTGCGCAGGGCCCCGCTTATTAGGCAGGGTCCCGCCTCACAACGTCAAAGTTTATAAATTTGATGAGAGGTTGAACAGGGACTATCTTTCCGGGAACGAGTAGAGAAAAAAACTCAATGAGAGTGAACCGCAGGAACAGCAGTCAGGTAAAAGTTTTCTCCTCTCAAATCTGATGTCAGTAAATAACAGTAATGGTGGGTTAATGTGCAGCTGCAGTGCGTCTGTCTGTCTTGCTAACCCAGCTGGGCAGCACATCTCTTGGTCTTCTGTGTCTTGGTTGCTTGCTAGACTGTGACTGAACATTTGTTAGCGTGAAATACAACTATTTATAACGTTTGATATACGCCGAAGGGCAACAGTGTTCATAAACTGCTTGAAAAAGAACAGCGTCACTGGTGAACATGCGTTCATATGCGTGTGCATGAGATGCAGCAACCTCTGTGTGGACTAGTCAAGACAATAGACAGATGTGATGGCACTCATCATAGGTGCACTTAATTTAAAACAAGACACTGATGATCTCTAAGCAAAGATTTAGTTGTAACTCTGTTGATTAGCGGGGCAGACTGGGCAATATGGATCCACATCTCTCAGTAAACAATAAGCATCACTTATTAAGCCAAGTCATAGTAAAAATATTATTTTATATTTGAAAATGTATTAAAGGAAACCTGTGGGAGCCAGTTTGAATTGGCCTGATGCAGCTCCTTAATTAAGATCTAGAAAGTATTGCTTTGTATAATTTACTGGTTAATTATTACCAGCACCCAGTGTTCAAGAGCCTCGTGCACAGTTGGCAACAGAAGATCAGAGTGAGCTGGCTTAAACATGGGGCAAGTGAGAAAGATGCTCCAGGGAAAGCAAGTTAAGTTGACCGGGGTTCAGTTGAGGCCTGAACGCATTCTTTTTGTTGGAAATCTAGGCTTTCAGTTTATAACGGTGCATGCTGTCTACCAGGACAAATGGGTAACTTTGCGGATGAGCTAGATACAGTGCTGCCCTCAATCCCAGAGCATGGCTGTCCATTACTACCTCTTCGGGCGTTCCTACAATGTGTCATGGCAAGGACAATGGTCCGCCTCTCACTGTCTCTCCACAGGGGTCCCCCAAGGTTTGGTTCTATGGCCTCTTCTCAATTTACACCACCTCATGGGGCCAATCATTCGCTCGTATGGCTTCTCTACGCAACTCTACCTATCCTTCAGGCCAGACGAACCCACCGTCTCGGCATGGATCACGGACTGTCTGTCAGACATATCCACGTGGATGAAGGCTTGCCACCTTCAGCTAAACCTAAGACTGAAGTCTTTGTCATCCCAACCAAGCAATCTATCCACCATAACATCAAACTAAAATTGGCTCCTCAACCTTGTGGTAAGAAACTTGCATGTCATGGTTGATGACCAGCTGTCCTTTTCCGAGCATCTTGCTGCTGTTTCTCGGTAAAGCCGCTTTGCTCTATACAACATAAGAAAAATCAGGCCCCAACTTAGTCAATACACCACCGTGCGCTATTTGTTAACTCTTACTTCTTCTTCTAGGTATTTATCCCATTGAGGATATACGCACTACTACCTCCTGCTAGTATTTATTGCTGCTCTTACTAGTATCTATTGTCACTTGCCGATCTCTTACTTTAATGATGCTTGCATGTTGTTCCTCAAATGTATGTCACTTTTGATAAAAGCCTCTGCCAAATAAGTAAATGTAAATGATATGGCCTGATGGTAGCTGGTTCAGTTTAGCCATTACGAATGGACGGTGGTAATAAAATCCACTAGACCTAATAACAAATAACTGTGCTGGGACAAAAATGAAATCTGACACAGTTAAAGTGTAATTCATGCAGCAGTGATGTGTTGTGCTCTATAGAAGTATAGAAAATAGGAGGATGTATCTGTTCTGGTGGCAGGGCTCATTTTGTGGTTAATGAATGGCTCAACAAGATGATTTAGATGAGCTGGGAATATACTTGATAAATATGTTTTGTTGATAATGCAGCCTAATACAAGACAATTGACTTGTAAACAACTTATACAGCTCTAAATTATATGCAGTTCACTGAATATTATTGTATAGAGGAGGCTAACAATGTGGCCTGGACGTGTAATTTAGTGCTTAATATAGGGTGCATGCGTATATAATGTTCATTTCAGCAAGTAGTGGGTTATTTTTCAACACAAATCCTGGAGTTCAAAATAGAAAAACACATATTAACAGTTATGCATGTTCTGTACACGCTTATTCTTTTAGAGTCATAATTAGGTTGTAGCCTATCCCAGCATGCAGTGACAAGGTAACACCCTGCACAGGTTGTCATTGTATCACCTAGCAACTTCCAGTTCATGATCTGATCTGCATGATTTTAGATTAGTTAGTGCTAAAGACTACAAGTCTGAAAAAAATTAATCTGTCCATTGTGATTTCTGACAACGTTACAGGAGCGTGACGCTTAACCACTGGAGTTTTTAGGACCACCTGCATGTGCCTGACTATAAATGTCACTGTCCATGGTGCTGGAAAAAATATATAAAATACTAAACATAAATGACAGAAGCAGTAGAATAGAAACAGTTTCAGTACAGTACACCATAAAAGTGCAGTCTAACGTTCAGGCAACACAGCCTTCAAGCTGTGTGTGTGACACACATTAGTTGGTGAAAGTAGGTTTAAAAAGGTGTGCTTTGACTGATGTGGCAGTTTTGAGGCTGACATTAAACACAGACAGTGAGCCCTTAAGCACAAATTAAGAACCAGCCTCAAATTACGTAGTGACAGTTCTTATTAGCTTCTACAAAAGGAGGAACAACTACAATTTATGCAGGTGTTTTTCCTCTGTCAGGGAGTTAACATCCTTATATCAGAAGTTTATCAGCAACTAGAAATTTTCTGTCAAGAAGACCTACTGCAGACAGAACAGAACAGGAGAATAGATAATAAAAGATAATAAAAATAGCTTTTATGATATACAGCGGAAAGAAAAGGGGACAACCTTTCCTGTTTACTAGTCTCAAGGTGACACAAATAAGGATAAATGAAATATAGGATGACATCTGTGAAAAAAAGTCACCACACTTCTCTCCATCAAAGAGTGTTGCAGTCATCACTGTGACGGCTGTGTTGCACATCATTGCTGTCTGGGCGATGACACCCTTACATCCCAGACAGGAGGAGCAGGATGGTAACAGAGATTGGCAGTTCATAAATTTGAGATTTTCTTCAAACAGGTCTAAAGTGTCTAGCCCACGCAGAGGTATTAAAGTCTTTCTTTTTGTGGGTCAAGTTGTGTTTGATATTCTTAGACTGATGCACTATGAAACTTTATGAAATGAGCCCCAGGGCTAAAACTCAAACCTAGGTCCTTTGTGGAAGCACCTTATTGAGCCATCATAACACCCTTGTCCTTGGACAAGTCCAAGTCACCCACACTTATCAGATCAACTCATGAGGCGGACTGAGTGCTACACAGGTGACAACAAAAACCAGCATTGATTTCACCAAATTAATGATGAAAGAAATAATTGGTGTGAAAACAGTTTTTCATCTCCTGTGGCTTGTGATCTCCTCTCACTCATCTCCCTCTAACCACAACTCTTTCATTCTCTCTTTGTTACTTTCTCTCTCTCAGCTCGCTCTCTGTGCGGATAACTAATCCTCCAGCTTTGCAATCCAGTAAAGCAGGCAAGAGGCTTGGTTTGGGTTTGTGTGTCAGTGCACGTGTGCTTTTTGACTGGTATCATTGTAAGGACCAGCTTAAGAGCGAGGACACGTGTAGAAACTTTTTCCAAGGGCTGTTTAAGGTTTAAGACTTGGTTTCAGGGTTAAAGTAAGCATTAGGTTCACATGAACTATGGCAGTCCCACCAGAGCGATGGCATTCCACCCACTGTCTAAGAAGACGGGTCAACGATTAGATGTGCCAGAATTTTCTTTAACAAAGATAAAACTGAAGTTATTGTGTTTGGAGCAAAGAAAGAACGATTGAAAGTCAGTGCTCATCTTCAGTTGGTAAGGTTAGGAACCACAAACCAAGTCACAAATCTTGGTGTAGTCATGGACTCACATCTGAATTTAAGCAGCTCATCTTTAGACAATTACAAAGTCAGCCTACCAACACCTGAAGAATATATCAAGGATTTAAGGACTTATGTCTCAGCAAGACCTGGAAAAACTCCATGCATTTATCTTCAGTCGACTCGACAACTATAACAGTGTCTTTACAAATGTGCTATACAAATAAACTTGCCTTGCATTGTCTAAGTAAGAAGTAATCATTAACTACTGTTTGTTGCTCAATCTATACATCAATAGACTTGGTTCTAAGAGGCTATCATGCTTGGTTGTAAACCCTTGTTGCGTGTTGCTATGGCCCTTCCAGTATGCACATCAAGAATGGTTGTGCCCCACTTTCCTGAAATAGGGAAAAAGACTGTAACATGTTTGTTTTTGTTGCTGTTCCATTGTAAACAATGGTAATTATAAGTTATGATGTTCTCGGGACGGTGAATTCATAGCCTATGTTTTGACCTTTGATTTCTGTGAAGTCACAAAGATTATTGTCTAACTAGACAAAAACCTTTGAGAAACATATTACAACAGATTTCACTGATAAGCTGGATCTTATCAGGTTCACAATTACTGTAATTATCATATTTGACACTTTCAGAATTCTGATAAATGTATGTTTAAATTCATTTTAAACATACAAGGAATTAGACACTAGTTTTTAGTCGTAATTAACAAAGAATGATGTATATAAAATATATACTGTCAGTACTGTTTCTGAAATTAAGGATAAATTAAGGAAACCAATACAACATAAACATTAGGCACTATTATTATAACTTAATAAAAACATAACTTAAATGATAGAGGCGGTGCAAAGTGCAAACACAAATCATAGTACACACACACACTCACTGAGTCCCTCGCTCAGTCCCCTGGGAAATGGCCATCACTGTCAATTAGGATCATTCTGCACAGTTGCCAATGTACTTTACTACAGAAACCCATTATACCTTCCATCTCTATTGCTTTCTCTCTCTCTGTCACTCTTACACACAAAAAGAAATAAATAAGACACACACATTATGAATAGCAAAGCCTCATGGGATACTGAGCCAGTGACAGCCCATTACAATTCCACTGAGACTGAAGATGGTTTACAGGCACTTTAAGCTCTGGGAGTGCGCTCACACACACACATAGACACACACACACACACACACACACACACACACACACCGGCACACGCATGCACACCCACACACACACAGTCACACACACATAGACACACACACACACACACACACACACACACACAAACACCGGCACACGCATGCACACCCACACACACACAGTCACACACACCTGCACACACATGCACACACACACACACACACACAGGCAGGCAGGCAGGCAGGCACACACACACACACACACCGGCACACACACACACACACATACACACACTGGCACACGCATGCACACACACACACACACACACACACACTGTCCACTATCCAATCTATCCAGGGAGATGTGCAGCATCTCTGTTTAGCACAATGCAGTGCAGGACACCGGAGGCACTTTAATATATTTTAAATGCAATTGTGACAATAGTGCAGCTATGTTGGCTCTGCAAGCTTAGAATGCAGACACGGTTAGATACACTTACATAAAAGCTGCACTAAAGCAAGATTTCAAAAGTTAGTATTATTATTACCAGTAATATATCAATGTTACTCTTGAGTGTGCATGTGCACGTGACATGTGAGCAGGACTCACTGGCAGGTTTTCTTTAACAAACCCTGAGTTTATCTCTGTCTCCTCCCTCGTAAACGCTGTTTCATTTCCTCATTGACTCAGTCCGTATCAAAGCGCATTAGTTAGAAGAGGTTGACTGAATGTCAGAATCTTATACCTTCCTGTTTTAAGTTTGTCATTCAGGACTATCTGAAGTTACCACCTTTTATGCGGTGTCAATCATTTCTTTAAACAGCGGTTTTTGCCCCCACATTCAAGTCACCCTCAACTCAAAATAATACCTCTACATGTCTTTTTTAAAATAACACTGTGACTCTGTGCACACAACACAGCTTTCAGTTCCACTAAAGCGTTTCTTGCACATAATGTGTAATCTCAGTTTAAATTGTAAAAAATGGTATGAAGCTCAAGACACGTATCATCAATGCATTATCATCTCTGGTCACACCGATGGAACATAATTCTTATCACATTGGAGATTATGTGTTAATATTTCTGAGTAAGCAGGATTGTAGTGCACCTGAAGAATGTAGTTAGAAAGTTTGTTTTTTAAATAGGCTGCGTAAAGTCTAACCATGTGTTAACAGCATTTCACTGTTTAAATTTACATTTGCTGAATTTGCTGAAATAAAGTCACTAATACACTAATATACATAACATCATTTTTAAATCTTCTACTAAATTTTTATTTAGTTACCCCTGTGTTTTGTCCCTGTCTGATTAGAGCTGAGAAAATATATTTAAACTATAATGTAGGCTACATTCTAATACACAATAAAGTTTCCACCACTTTATCATCCATTAAGGAAATGTAAGTCTGGTAAACGATGAATTAATGGACAACACTGAATAAAACCTCATTGTGTTAACACTTCACCTCTCTGATTCTGGCTCTTTTAAAAAAAATGCTAAATGTGAACAATCTGCATATACATGCATTAATATATCCACATCCACTGGATTGAAATGGAGGCTTTTATTTATCAGTTGCTGTTTTCATTTAGTATCCATAGCTTAATGCAGAGTGAACATACTCTCGGACTGAATTGACTCTAATGAGCTGTCATGGTTTTCCGTCTCAGGGTTAGCCAGCTCAGAGTTAGTTAAACCTGTTTTCTAGTATAGACAATTTGAAAGTCTACCACCTAACAGACAAACAGACAAATACTACAACAAAATGCGGAGAGAGAAAAAACATGGAACATGAAAGTTGTGGATAGTTTTGAAAACATGAAATTCTATGTCATATTAAGTGGGAATATCTAGTATTCATAACACAGAGTTATTAAATTGTTTAACAATGGCTCTATAAATGTTTTTTTAATACAAACACAATGACGTGACTAAACTAAATTGTTATGTTTACAACTAATTAACCTTATAGTCTATTTAACATTAAGTTATTAATTTTCCAACTGGTATATTATAGTGCATTTAACATAAACATTTTAAAATATGGTGACACATTTTACAAACACAAATTATGGTATGTAATAATTATCATTAGTTAATGCTGAATTAACTACTAATGTTATGCTAAATGTGCTGCACATAACTACACACATTTTTGTTATATTACATATAGAATCTTTTCTGCAATCTTTACCCTTTTAAAAAAATTATTCTGAACAAAAACTGTCCAGTTGTGTTGACACACTTTTTGAACTTTTGACATTTGCATGTAGATATCCTCAGACTCTTATTAAACATGTCAAGTTTGAATTTCAGGTTTCATGGCGTTGCAAAAGCAGAGCTGCTTTGTGAAAACTCACAAGCTTCACAATATGACATCATCAAGGTTTTGAGACTTTTCTGGCCAAATCTGAGGTGTTCTGCAGGTATTTCTGCCTAGCAGATTTCAAGTTAATGCTGTAAATAGACAGAACCATAGCGTTATTTTGTTGATTGACACACACACACACACACACACACACACACACACACACAACCAAATACCAAATTTAGCTGGGTCACAGGGCTAGTTGTACTGTTTACAACTACAATGTACTGTACTACATTTTAGTGTGACTTTTTTTAGGCTGTCCCAAGATAGTGGTACATTGACAGCATGACTTTCCAGACTACTTAACATTGTTTTGCACCAGTAGAAAGACTACAAAATAAAGTGTATGGAATTTGGCTGTGTAATTAAACATGTATAGCTAATACATTGTAGTGGATATTGATATTTCAAAATGCGAATTTTGTTGAGTCAGTTGTTCTCTCAGAATTATGGAAATGGATTATGCATATTTAATGTTGTATTAAACAGCATTACCTTGGAATTAAATGTATTTACATAATGGCATTATTATACTTTCTATAAAGCACATATTATGGTACACATGGGTTTTGTCCACACTGTATATATGGCTACATATATATTTTTTGTACACACTGTATTGGTTTAAAACTCATACGATTCTCTATGCTGGTTTTATTAATTATTTTTTAAAATATACTAATCATTTACCAAAAATGATCTTTAAAATCATCTGAACTGTTTGCACTTTCTGGGTAAATGTTAAAGTCATATCTATTTATTTATGTGCAATGACTATAAAGTTGAATTTACAGATCCAATGAGAATTGTTCATTTTGCTGTTATTATTATAACTTAACTTAACTTCTGACTTTAAGTCAGACAGGCAGTCAAATGGGAGGAAAAAAAAACAAAGAAAACAAAGAAAAACAAAGAATAATAAATAAGAAAGCACACTGTCAGGCAAAGGGGCTAAACAACATTTACTGCCATTTCTACTTGGGAACAAAAAACAGCCTCTCGAACACACATACACACACACACATACAGTAGATAAACATAGCCACAAACCACATCATTGTTCTTGCCTTCTTCACACTCCATGAGGCTTTCTTTCCCCTGACACTTCTCGCTCTCTCTCTCTGTCACCTCCCTTTTTCATCTGTCTATCGCCCACCCACTGCACGCACACAAACACTCAAACACATACACACACACTTATACCCACGAGAGAAGGGCAGGGATTTAACACCCAAAACACCATGCCTCTATGTGTGTGTGTGTGTGTGTGTGTCTGTTTGTGTGTGCGTGTGTGTGTGTGTGTGTGTGTGTGTGTGTGTGTGTGTGTGTGCGTGTGTGTGTGTGTGTGTGTGTGTGTGTGGTAAACATGCAGTGAATGGTGTGAAATTATGACAGCAAAACAAGGAACGAGAGAAAGAGAAAGAGAGAGAGAAATTGAGTCTTTGCAGGAAGCTAAAAATGTTTGAGTGCATCTATGGAGCATCTATCACATCCCCTACTGTTGCACTGTAACTCATACACAGGTGCACAGAGGCACTGAGCTAAGTTCAAATTCTTTTCACTAGTTTTGTCTTTGTCGTCTCCTCTGTCTCTCTTCTACTTGGTTAAAGCTGGAGTGTAGAACTTTAGACTGTAGAACTTTACACAAACAAGAACGTCCGTCACATTCAAGCTCTTGACATAATGAGTTCACACAATGCTGATTAAGGGTTTGCGTTCACAAACGCAAAAGTCAAAAGGTCTGGAAATAGTAAACAAAAGCTATGTGGTGGAAATGTTATCTGATTATTGGTCAGACAGTAAAAGACAACAAACCAGATTTTTACCCGGATATGTTACATCATGGAGCACTGTCAGGTTCATGTTGGTGTTGGTCTGGAGCACATGTCAGCCTTGAGAGGGTCCTGCACATGAGCTTGTAAGACATGGGGTATTAAATAAATTAATAATGCAGGCTTTCGAAGAAGAAACTTTGCATCAGACAGTCTTATCACAGACCCTACCACGACTTTTTTGCATATGTCATACAGAGAGGACCAGTGAAGTTAGTGGGACACAATTGCAAACATGCAATAGAAAGTTGGCCCATGCAAAAGCTAGTAAAGGCCAATAATAAAAGCAGCTTCTGTTTACAGAATCCATGTCTACATGCTACATACATAAAAAGGCTCAATATATCAAAAGGTCGACCTTTCATAAGGAATAAATATTAAATATTCTAATAATTACCCTATTATGATCATATATTGTACATATCTTTTCTTACAGTATATTTGTAGTATCTCTTTCATATTTTATAATTTTATTGTATTTTTTTCTATTCTCTACATTCATACTGAAAATCAATTTCAAGCGTGCGTTTGCCCTTCTGCTCCACGGGAGGTTTCTGTCCTATTTTATATAACACAATGGTAGCTTCCTGTGCTTCGTTCACACCAGAAATGAACCACTCCAAAGTTCACTGGACAGCGATCCGAGACCTCCCCTTCGAGGCTGCACCAGAGTTCAGGATGGCGAACCTTATGGCCAGGTAAATCTCTTTATTAAATAAATAAATGTCTCTGTATTTCACAACATACCTGAATTTCTGTGGCTGGTAATCATGTGTTTTATGCCGGCCGACAATGATTGGTTTGCCACAGCTGAAGTGGGAGCAACTGTAGCAACAGCAGCAACTCAGTATGGCAGAGCCTATACATCATGTGCATCTTTGCGCAGATGGTGGATTTTGTGCCTCATCTTTTACACCGGAAGCAGGTTAGGAAAGCATCTCTAGATGGCCAGTATGAACGGGAGGATAACAAAAAACAAAAACTGTTTCAGTGTGGCACCTGAAAATTGTTTGAAGACACACTTGAAAAAATGTGAACCTATCCTTTAGGTTAGGGAAAGATCAGAAACCAAAGAAGAAACCAAAGTTGACTGGTTGTTTGGAAGTGGCATGTACACAGCGGCCTCTCGTATCAAAGTCACCGGCTTTGTTGACTCAGCCATACATCCCCTCCTCTTCTCCAAGAGGTTTTGCAGTACCATAACTACATCATGCTGCTTCCTTCTGTGCTCCTGACAGACAACAGTCATTATTCTCACAGCCGCAGACAGCCCTGTTCAGGCAAACATAAATATATTAGAGCCTTTTTAGGGATTTAAACAAGTAATGGTGTCATTTTTTTCTGGCAGCCAGGCAGCCAGGAAGATGGTTTTTGAGAAGTCATTTAAATAGCAATTCTGCAAGCTTTAGATTGTAAGGCAGTTTAGGGATCATGACTGCAAAAGCCCAGTAACCTTTTTTCTTGAACCAGGATCTACAGGGAACAGTCATAAGATCTGAGACTGTCCTCTGGCTCATGAGGTACCAGCAATTCAGCAGTGTGTCTAGGAGCCAGCCTGTGAGGAACTAACATGGCCCTAAAAACCTAGTTTTATTTTCAATTCAAAAAAATCTGCCGGAGTTGCAGTTTTAGTTATTTCATGGAAGTGGTTATTGTAAAAAATTGTCATGTACTTGAGTCCACCAATCAGGATTTCACAATATTTCTTAATCTGATGTGAAAAATGATGACAGTTGGTGGGCTGTCTAATCGCACACAGTCCTGACGAAGATTAGCTGAGTATTGGAAGGTTAAACTTTGCTGTCTGGGCTCCTCAGCAGTGGAACTCCCTGATTTTAGGCTGTTAAATTCAGTGTCTTCTTTTAAATCTCTTCTTAAAAGTCACTTTTATCTTTTTCTTAACTGATGGTATTTGTGTTTATTATTGAAATTACTTGGTCTTGTTTTGTATCTTTGTTTTGGATTTAATTTACTTTTATTATTTGTTTTTTCTGTAAAGCACTTTGTAACTTTGTTTTGAAAGGTGATAAATAAAGTTTTATATTATTAATTTTATTAAAACATTTTCTTTTCTCCAAATTATAACTTTGACTGTTGCTGTTTTAGTCATGAATATTTAATGTTGTAAAAATTTTAGTATAATCTCATAGAGCAATTTTCAGGGGCAAGAATAGGGGAAATATGATCTGTGGTCTCTGAATTTGTTAAGAGCCAAGCAGCTGCATTTTGTACCAGATTGTTTCTGGCTTAACCCCCAGCACAATGAATGAATGCAAATGTGACAATATAGAAGTATGTATGGCCTCAAGAAAGGACGGACCTGATTTCTGAGATGCTCCACATTCAGAGGGAACATGTTCTGCATCCCATCCCCCTCCATCCCCCTATCCTCCAGCAACTGTTGGCACCCCCGACCACCAATCCCAACACCTCAAGCCAGCTTCCCATTTCCGTACCATCGACCCAGATAAGTGTGGGTGAAGAGTATTGTTTAGAACACCAGCCTGTGTAATTTCACCATTAGTCTCAATCAAAGACAACCAGCCTTCAGGCCTCAGGACAGTGTATGTGTGTGTGTGTGTGTGTCTGCGTCTGTGCGTGCGTGTGTGTTTGTGTGCCGCTGGACATACTAGCATCTAAGACAGAGTAATAAGAAACCCCCACCACCACCCCGGGGGCCTCAGAGCCGAAGGAAAAAAGAAGATGAAAAGAAAATGAAGGAAGAAATAGACACAGAAAGCAAAGGAAGGAAAGGAAGGAAAGGAAGGCAGAGGGGAAGAAAGAAGAGCCAAAGGATAAAAAACAGACATAGAGAGTTAAAAACAAACAAGGAAGATGCGTACATAAAAAGTACGGATGGATGGGTACAAGAGGAATGAGGGCAAAATGCGAAATGGAGCACCTTAAAACCATTATATTTACACACTGGTGTCAGGATAAACTCTTTCACACTCACACACCAGTCAGAATGGCTGCTAAGCATTTGGCATCTTAGCGTTGCAGAATTATGTATCTCCCCATTTCTCTAACCGCTGCACCATGCAGCCTTAATCTGTTATAGTTCCCTGTTTATAACCTCTCCTCACACAAGCATAAATGCACACAACATTTCCCTCTCGCTAAGTAGTATGTAGGTGCTATGGGAAAGTCAGATGGATTGCGTGCAGCTAACACACACGGGTACATACACACACTAACAAACAATCAGGCAGGCTGCGAACGGGGATGGACAGAGTTCGTGCGACCTTCAGGGATTTAGCCGTTCCTTGGTTGTACTGCAGCTTGCAGAAGCCCAGGGATTTGATTTAATAAAAGGATTTGTGAGCAGGGAGGGAGGAAGAAGGGAAGAAGTGAAAAAGGAAGAGGTGGCAAAACAAATGGCACAGAGGAAGAAGGATGAGTGAGCATGAGGAGGATGATGATGACTGCAGTTATAATAATAATTAAGGCGCTGCGGGTGCTGATAGCGATCCCGGTGTTGACTGAAATAATGATGAAGGCTACACTAATGACAACAGCTATGATGATGCTGACGATGAGGCTGATGGTGATTTTGACAGCGCTTGTGATGACGATAATAACGGTGAGAGGGATCGGATGAAGATGAAGGCAGAGGATTAAAGGTCTGCTGGAAACTATATCTAAAAATTACACACACACACACACACACACACACAAATTACCCTATTCATGCTCCCACAGAATATTGTTGGTCACCTTCAGAGACCACACAACTCATTTTCTTGCATTGTTTATCATGGCTCTGAAGCATTAATACTACACAGTAAAATGACATTTAACATATGATTGCGATAGGGAAATCATCTGTTTCCCCCTTCTAAATCCCTGGAAAGTGGACTTAATGGTAGACTGAGAGGGTGTTTTTAGGACACTATCAGCAGGAGGTTCAGGCAGCATGTCATTTCATCTTCTCAAGCAATCATTGTTCTTAGCTCGGCAACAGGGATTTCAAATTGGATTCTAATCCCAGAAATGACTGACACACTCCCACATACACACTTCCTCAGTCCCTTTCAAAAAAACCAACAAATGGAACCACAAGTCAGAATAAGCAAAAAAGGTCTACTTAAATACATGAAGATAAAACATCAATCCTCCATACGCAGTGCTATATTGCTTTATTTATATATAAGTAGTTGTCTCAAGGCAATACTGCAAATATCCAATCTAACAAGGCAGCCTTTTGAAAAGTTTTGTATATTTCCCGAATAACTGTGAAAAGCTCAGACTTTAATTTGATTCCAAAGTAAAACAAATTGTCTAAAGAATTGCCCTGACCTTAATTTCACAGTGGCCAGGTTTTAGTCTTTCAGCCACGAGCTATGCGGTGCAACGCTGAAGCGTCAGTGACCCCACATACAGTAGGTGAGGGCAATTAGTTCATTAGCTCCACTCACCAATCATAGCACTACAAATCACTATCAATCAACAATGGCAATCAGATGAAGATAAAAGTCAATAATTAAATAATGCAATCACAATACCAGTTGAAGGGAGTGAAATCCTTTCTGCCAAATTTGTGGGATTGACATAAGAACAAAATGGAGTTTCTGTTTTTTGTGATGTTTCAAAGTTCATCAAGGGCATGATTAAAGGATGTGGGCCCTGGTCTACTTGTTTAATCACTTGTTAATCAGTTTAATAAACTGATTTACATAACTATCAAAACAGCCACTTGGTAATTATCGTGTGGTAAACATGGTAATTTACTCAAGAGGCTTCATCAGATTTATATAACTCCCTTAGCAATTATGAGTGAAGTTGTTAGTTCTGCTTTATTTCCTGATATACCTCAAGTCTTTTTTTGTTAAATTAAAAGCGGGATTGTAGATATTTACTTTTTCTGTTTTTCAGTTTGTCCATCCAACATTTGGTCCAGTACAAGATGTACATAATTCATTTTTATGCTCAGGCAGAAAAGTGTATGAGCACATACGGGTCCACAGTGTAAACTAAATAATTATAGCACACAGAATAAAAACACCCTCAGAAAATGTAGACTTTCACTTCTCCTGTGATGCATTTTGTACTGTGCAGCTTAATTGATGCAACAAACCACTTTTATCTCTGACTCTTTCTTTCATTCTGGTTTCTCACTGTTGCTCTCCTCCTACCTCTCAACTCCATTCTCTCCTTATCCCCTCTGACATATGTCCTGTGCTCAGCAAACCTCCTCCCTTAGTTTCACCTCTTTCTGCTCAGCACTTTCCCCCTCTGCTTTTCTTCTGTCTCCAAATGGTGTATTTTTACCATTTTTTATCATTATGTGCTCTTTGTTACCCTTTCACAGGCCATTTCCCTTCTGATCCTCTGCATCAGAAAGGGAAGAAAAATGTGCAACTATTCAGTAAAGTGAATTTAATGGAAGCTTTGTGCCAAGGCATGGGCTGTGGTACAAAACTCAATCAATATACCCAGTAACCTCACCATCACATCACATGGGATAAAATGCAGACTTCCGAATGACTCACAGCTTGAAATTAGGGATACACCGATTGCATCTTTCCTTGCCAATTCTGAATTTATGTCTTTCTAAGAACTATAAATGACAGCAAACACCAACATTTTTGTAACTTTTCATTAATGTGAAATTATTTCTTTCCTTCTTTCTTTCTTTCCTTCCTTATTATGATCCCCATTAGCACCAGCATGAGCATCGGCTATTCGTCCTTGGGTCCATTCAGTTGTACATAATAATTGCTGTCGTGTTGTGGGGATTTATTGTCGCGTTGTGGTGAATTGCTGTCGTGCAAATTGCTGATCAGGGCCACCGTACATACATACATAATAAAACATTAACTATTACATTTCCTCCAAAACTGCACCAGGTTACAGGAACTTCTCGCAAACACATCTCAAAATAAAAAAAAGTGCTCCAGGTTAGGATACTGGACAGTAGAGAGTTTTTTTGGAGTTTTTTTGTATATAAAATCCAACTGAAAATAAACGGCAGCATAACACAACTCAGTGTTTCCTACAGAATGACGGTGGGGACGGTGTATATTTGTATTATATTTGAAATTATTTAAAAGAATACATTACCCTATTTGTAGTAGGTTATTTCTTATCTCACCATTTTAATTCAACTTAATATGCCTTATTTTAGTATTCCCACACAAACTACTTTCCTCTGCTCACCTTGCTTTTCCCTTCAGACACCCACACCCACAACATTTCTCTTTCTCCCTGTATGTGTCTGCTCTGTTGACTTTCTTCGTCAGCAATTTCATAAAGTCACCCAAAAAACACAACTCACATTATGGATTTATATTGGCAGTTATTCAGTTTTCGGTGAGCCGTGTGCGGAGAAGCTTGTTGTTACCATGATGACATCGCCTATCGAAACGATTGAGACAAGTGTGGTGTCGAATAACATTGGTACTAACAGGTGTGCTTACTGTTTTTGTCACGTTTGATTATGAACATACAATTGAATGGAACAGCTGATGTTTATGCAGGTGCTAATGGATATCCTAAAAACAACCAAGTTTCCACTAGTGTAAATATTTGTGTATGCTGTCTATTACAGTTATTAGAAAGAAAGATCAATTTTGTGTCCTCTATCTCTCCTAGTTCATAGAGGACAGTAAAACACTAAAATGTAATGTTAGCATGCTAACATACCACTGTTAACATTGTAACATTGTAAGCAATTTACCTTATTCCTTACTTTATCCAATGCATTTCTTAGTAGTAGTAGTTGGAAGCGTAAAGCCATTTTAAAAGAGCAATTTTGGACAATTAAGTTTTGGACAGAATTTACAAAGGTTAACCTGGTGACTGCATACAGCAATCCAAGTCCTACTGTCCTCACAGTATTGCTGTGGGGTTTACATGCTGCACTTGGAAATTTTCTGACTTCTAACTAGAAAAAGTACCATGGCAAACCACTTGAAGTTAGAGGTCCTAATTATGAAAAATATGTAGTCCGACTTCACAGGAGGCAGCTGAATAACGTCACACAACAATGTCAGCTCCCATGGAAGCACACATTGTGATAGTAAACCATAAACTAAAAGGCAACAAACAGTATGTTTGCCTGTATTTAACTAACTAGTATCATACTATCATAGTAAAACCTGTTTTGCATGTAAATTGAATTGAAGAAATATGTTATGTTAAAGGCCAATGTTATTGTAAGTACACTAGAGGCACTGCTGAGGGTTCAATTGTGTGCACACTCGACAGAAACATTAGTTTATCTGTGAACATTATAATATATTGTATGATGTGTATAGTATAAAAGACACTGGTTTTTACATTTTGGTGATTAAGAGCTCAAATTTGCATCCTTCCATGCTAAAAAATTTATTTTGCAATCTACAGGTAGTTCTTTCAAATCATTAGAATAATGTAGTATTTGCAATAAATAGATGCACTTTCTTTTTTCACTTACCATGCACCCATCTTCACTGATTTAATTTTTAGATTTAGTTATTATTAGTTATTTAGTTATTAAAAATACTACCACTTGTTTCATTAACAGGTGCATTTGTCTTTACAGTCATGTATTTCAGTGTTAAATCCACACACAACTGGAATATACTTTTGGCATCGTTTGGGTACAGATAAAAACATCTGGATTCATCTCAAAATTACTGACAGTTGCTATTATTCAAAATGACAATTTGATGCCATCTTTCTAGCACAGTACTCTGCGCCTTCTTGTCCTGATTTTTTAAAAGAGCATAAATTCCAGACTGTTCCAAAACAGAAAATAATAAATCAGAGAGTTTAATTGGCATCAGATGGAGAATGCAATCAATCCTCACTTAGACTTCATCTAAGTGAAGGGAAAGAATGTTAACAAGGGAACGATTGTGAACAAACCTTGCATAAGGAAAGATGTCACTGCGCACATAAAATAAACTGAATCAGAGCAACAAGAACCAAAAACTCCGCAAACCCCATCATTGTGCTGACTTGTACATCAGCTTTGCACAAGTGAACGTAGTTTTAAGGTTAGAAAGCATGAGCAACATCATATTGTTTTTCTGCCACATCATATTCAAACCAAACCAAATGACTTTGGACACATTTCTGTATTCATCACTTTCTCAAAGGTCCAAATTTCTAAATCAATTAAAAATATTTTCTTCTATTCATAAACCAGCAGTGTTTTCAAGTCATTGCTGCGCAAATACAGAATGATTCATCCACTTCCAGAGATCCTTTGAAGTGCATGTGCATTTGTGTGTGAGTGTTGTTCGCACATCTGTTATCCTGTCAACATATGACACCAGGGTTATACTTCTTACACACACACAAACACGGAAACCTGCACACCATCGCGCACAATAATAACAAGTTGCACATCTGCACTCTGAACATGTCCCCGCCAGGCAGGCGTACAATCAAAGTTTAACGAGACTGATCCATCACACAACCACTGATACACACACACACACACACACACACACACAAACCTAGCAAACTCAGAAAGTCTAGCACCATAACTCACCAAATTACTTATCTTTTAGCAGACAAACCATGCGTGGTGTACATACATGTTCATGCACATTTCATGTGTTTGTTTCTTTTTAATGGCTTTATTTTCTTATTGTATGTAACTTTTCATTGAAACCTCCTTTATACACATTTCTGTTTTTCTATTTCATTTGGGGAAAATGAGGGAAAAGATTTTAGTTTAGTTTCCTTATTATCAAAGAGACATTTTTTATTGAGGAGGCATATGTTCAATATTATTAAGGAATCGTTTTTTCATTGTGAAAGCATCTGTGAGATTTATTTTTCCAAGTAAATATCTTTTGCATTTTTATGCCTTTATGCCTCAACTATAGTCTCTGTGGCACTCACGCTAATGAGGAAGAACTGTCCGTCACAGGTGGCAAAGAACAAAAGCTGAAAAGTGTCGGTGGAATAGTGGCACACCTGCATCAGGATCGCCACAACCCCCATGGCCGTGTGGGTCGGTGCAAATTCAGTTAAAATCCATGTCAACACACACTGGCGTAGCATTGTCTCACAGTTTACAGCTGTGAAAGTGCAGTTGTCATGTTCAAGTCACAGTATTAGCCTCAGTCATTCACAATTGAGATTGTATTTTTCTGATCTCTCAGTAACATCACTAAAGTTTAGTCACCAAAAATGGCAACATAATTTTCCAGAAGAGCTAAACCAGGGGAACAGACTTACAACCTTGGACATCTCATTCATTTTAATGCTCCATCCATGGGTATGTAAAATGCTACTGATTTTGAGGTTGTGGGTTACATTTCAGTTTTTAATGAATACTTGCAGGTCAAACTTTTTAAGCAGTCCATCATATTTAGAATCCATGCCAGTTTTTGCAGGTATGTCAATGTACATGAAAATAGAGGTTCATGCAATCATATTGCAAACTGTCCACAGTAAATTGTAGGTGCAATCACACCTGTATTTAGTCCAACCCATGAGACTCACGTAAACACAGGAGCCATATTAGCTGCCAACATGTGATCTACAATTTCTCACCTCTCTCGCGTGCATATACTCACACTCATGCACAAACAGCTGTGACTGTGTGAAACTGATGAAAGGGAGAAGTTAAATGAGCTGTCCCTCTTAGATGTATGGTTTTTTAATCTAGGGTTTTCTATATTCTTGCCTTCAAATCGACATGAAGCCAAAGCAATTCTGCAAAGAAATGCTCACATACTATAATTATAACAGAAAATGCATATTTAGCATTTTCACCACAGCGTTGTGATTGGGGCATTGTAAAAAGAGGTGGGGCAATAATATAAAATGTTGACCTATCTGCTAAATTCTACCTACAACGTGACATTGTCAATCTGCTGCAGTGGCTAAGCATCTGCAATGCAGAGCGATTGGTGTTGAAACGGAAATGCAGCCTTAACCTTCTCATTGAGCTTTTAAAGGGAATATTCAAGCCATTCCAGTCATAGTTCCCTTTAAGGAACTCCCATTACACTGTCAGAGATTGAAAAGCTTTTGTTCTGTACTTCATTATAAGTCATTTACTGATAATTAAGAAGCCTATAAGCCATTGGTATTCATTCAAAAACAGTCTTGTAATTATCAAGCTTCTCTATTGCTTACACACACACACACACACACACACACACACACACACACACACAACAATATGCTGTACATGCCACTAAAAATTGTGCCTTACTTCAGCTGTGACATCCAAGCAGTGGTGGGTAGTACTGATTTTAGATAGCTTTCACTGAAAAACAATTATCATGTAAGATGAAATTTCTGACATGCTCTTCGTTTGAGGATTTACTGGTGGTGAATTTGTCAGATACTCTTACTTTGGTATCAGCTGGTCCCAGGAGCCAAACTAAGAAAATTATAAACTGTTATGTATGAGAGAGCAGTTGCATTACTTTAAAATAAAACATGGAAAATTGATCTTTATATATGTTTCTGAAGAATGCTGATGGTACAAAAAGGCCCAACAGTGCTTGTTCCTCCTGAGAAGACTGAAAGGTTTTCATGTTAGACAGGATATTCTAACAACAGTATACTATATCATCAAATCAGTTCTCACATTCAACATTGCTTTGCTGTCAGACCTTTACAGTCACGCAGTAAAAAGAAAGGCAGACTCCATCACTGAGGACCCTTCACACCCCTCTTCACCACTCCTATCAGGTCGCCACTTCAAAACACCTTTGGCAAAAAAGATAACTGACAAAAACTCTTTCATTCCCACTGCGATATCCATTTTAAACAAGACTGACACTACTTTTTCACGCAGTTTTTTAAACCTGCTCTCATTCATCTATGGAATTGTTTCTGTTAATATAAATTTATGTGTCTGCGTGGGTTTACGGTTTTTTTTGCTTTATTGAGCCCCTGACCCAAGATCATTTTCTATCATTATGTGTTTTTTTTTTAATTAAACTGAATTGAATTTAATCACCAAGTATAACTCTTGCTTATTACTCACTTCTTTGTTTGTTTCCTCTCTGAACCATCTCTCAACTGTAAGCCAGCTCAAGACATCTACAATCAAGGACAAATAAAAATAAATAAATAAAATGTTTTTTTGTAAATCATTAGAATCCCATCTGCATTGGAAATTGAAGAAACCTTCAAACCAGCTTGACTGATTTAGGTCACCTCTTGTCAAAATTAACTTCATGAAATTTTTTAAGAAAAATATTTTTTAATGTAGTGAAAGGAGATTGCATTCCAGCTCAGAGGAGAGGCATATCACTCCTACCTCATCAAGGCCAACCTTGATGGGGGGGTTGCAAGGTAAAAAGGATATTCTTCTCATGAGAGGGAAAAAAAACAACTTTCCTTGGGGCTTGTGAAAGACATTCTCTTGGGTGGTTGAGGGTTAAAGTAAATTTTTTTTTTAATACAAGAAAACCTTGATAGTTGTGAATAGCTAGCTTCAGAAGTTCCAAAGATCGACATAAAGGCTGGAAACGTTTCTTGTGACAGAATGAGAGCAGTGATGAAAAGGACTTGTACATTGGACCTCAATTAAACAACTGAAATCTCTTTAATTCCTTTCAGATTGTAGAACACTAAAGGGTAGACAACAAGGCAACGTGACCCTCCAATAAGCATACAACTTTGGTAGATGAAGAGGTTGTATGAATCACTCACCCTCTCAGCTGAAGGGCAAGCAGCAATGAAACCATGATGGAAAACAGTTTAAGAGGAATTACACTAGTATGTATGAAAGGCTCCTGCAAGAATAAAACACGATTAGCAGCTCCCTCTGAGGGGTTAAAGAGCATACCACCAGGCACTGCAACCTCCTTCCTTTTAGGAATGTATAGTACTCTGTCTGCACCCCAGCGGATCATTTTAAACACATTGGCCTGTCCCTCAGGGGGCTGGTCCAGGCAGACTTTGCATTATTTGCCTATATGTGTAAGGCCGGATAATCACAGGGTGACAGAGACCACAGAGTGGGCCAGCTGTTCCAAGGATCATCTGACACCAGATTCTTTATTAATCCACAGCCCCCTAGCTACTGGGGAATTAATGGTTAGCAGTGACTTGGCTAGAATCAGGTTGTAACCAACATCAGCTCTACTTTACAGTGAATGAAGGGCAAAAACTGAACATGAACCAAAAACATGTCACCAAATATTCATAATGTAATGTATCAAACCTTCATTATACTTTGCCCAAGGACAGACAGTCCAATGTGATTCATTACACAAATGACATCATGTTCACGCACACACAGTCAGTGAAGGAACAAAGTCTGTTTAGTGATGATGATAACGACTTAGACAATTCATTATGGCAATCATAAAGGTTTTTCTTTTTAATTACAGCATCATGCTGATGGCTCTATGACATTTAAAAAGCCTCTAATTACTTTGCACAATGGAGGGACCATTAGAGGGGCTGAACCAAAAGTGATTTTAACATTTTAACATAGCCCTGTGGTGCAATTCACAGCTTGGCTTGCAGCAACAGATAACAAAGTTGTCTAGGGGGAGATTTTCCAATAACTTCCTCACACAAAAGCAGATCATTGACAAAGTAGATATGTTTCCAAAAGTAAGTTTTTTAGTGTGAATCAAAGGACTAGAATCCCAAAGACCAAGAGGGGGTTTAAATCAAAGACTGTATATAAAGATGGATGACAAGTCTGGTGACGTCATTTAGAGCCCGAGTCTGTGCAGCAGTGATCGGGCTTGGAGCCGCGATATTGAGGTCCATAATTTGGAAATTTTCTTGATGTGAGACATTTAATTTATTTGTAGGTATTTGCTGTCTTACTTAATAGTTGGGTAGCAGTGGTCTCCAGAAATTGTCTATCTGGCTTATTTGGCTGTCATTTTCCATAATCCTTTTCAGAGATGTGATCACTGCAAACACAGAGCTGTCTCAATTCCGCATGTGGAGAGTTTATGTCTAGATTCAGTGCAAGCAGTCACATTTTATACCTCATACAGCACAACTTCAAAAATCCCAAACTATCCCATAAGTTGTAGGATTCAAAAGAGACAGATAAAAGAATCGATCAACAACTAAAAACACTGGATCCTACATTTTCCATATTGCTACCATGAGCATCTTTTCTTGAGATCCTCTCAGACTGGTAAATGCCCTCATCCTTTAACTCCAGAAAGTCTCCAAGCTAAAGGCAAGGTCATTATGATGATCAGAATTATGATTATTTCATCAGGGTTATTTTCTCAAACTTGATAAAGCTCCTCCAAAGTCACAGAAGACATTATGGGAGAAGTCTGTGGTGTTCCTCCTTTAGGTGCATGGAGAGTGTATCCAACCACATCATTTTAAAGCCCAGTTACAAAAGATGTATTTCGTTGACTTTTTCGTTGATTTCAGCAAAACCCACCGCAGGATTGGAACACAATTTCTCATCAAGCACTTGCATTTTAAATCATTCAAAACTAGAATGCAAAGCTACCAGCAGCTGTGTTTAGGTACACAAATGAGTCATGCAAAAATTAACTAATAATCCAACAGATAAACAAATACAAAAAAAAACAACAACAAGCAGACAGCTGCACTGGTGTGTTCTCTATCTGCTGGAGGGCCATTGATTTGAAGTTCAAAACAGAAAACAGAAAACAGAAACGAGGTGAAATTAATACCTGAACATAAACTTTAGGACTTTGTGCAGAGAATTTATCAATTTACAGAGGTAATGCGGTTGGCAGTCAATGGCAGATAGACAAGGTTAATGGTCAATTCGCTGTGTAGCAGAGGAAGGCAAATCAGGATTCTGGCAGAGTGTTCAAAAGGTGCCAGCTGCTTCGGCCATGGACAGCTGTTGGTGCAAAATCTCTGATTTTAACTGCTGTGAAGAATAAGGCTTTTTTTCACTGATTACACTCTGTACTGTACTGTGATGGAAGATGAGACAAGCTGTGCTACATGTGTAGTAAAAAAAAACTGGTGAGCTTTCTATCTAGAAGGTCATTCTGTACTTAGTATTTGGTATTGTGAAGAGTAACAAGAGTTCTGACATCTCACCTGCTAACTGAGACGTTTCCACAACAACATGCAGAAAGGTGGAATCCAGAAATTCAGCTGCTTCTGAAATATCTTCTTCTGTGGCCCTTGCCTTTTTGGCTGGATTGAAAAATGACTCCTTATAAACAAATCACTCTGAGGACAGAAGCATAAAATCTCTACATGCAAAATTTCTTATTAACTCATCAGAAAACTAAAAACAAAAACATGAAATGTCTTAACATAGTTATGGCATGTCTCTATAAAAGACTTGAACTCTCAGAGATGACCCATTATTTTCTTCTAAACGACAAGTTTACAAGTGCAATACTTGTAAGAAAAAAAGAAAAATGACCCCAAATTAAGAAAATAGAAGATGAAAGAGATGACAGGGTAGTGATATGAAAAAGAACTTAAAATGCCGACAAAAAAAGAAAGATGATAATTTAATTAGATCTCACATCAAACACACACACTTTAGTTTGATTATACTGCAGCAAGAGACCAACAAGTCACTGTCTGTAAATCTTGACTTTCTGTTTAGCATATTATTCCGAGCTCATTTTTGCAGACATGCTAGGCAATAGCTTTGGCAGAGTATTTAGAAGAATAGGATATCACACATTCACACACATAATACACACACATCCTGCCTACACTTCTGTTGCTGTGTGCTGTTCAGCACACAAGGGAATATAAACTGATGTGACTGGTTGGAGGAAGAAAGTGTAAAGTGTAAAACATATAGGGCCAGAGAAAATGACTCGACTTGAAGAATCGAGCTTCAGTGAGATCCACAGTCGAGGTTGTCTCATCTGATTGCTCTTCACACAAGATATCTCATGTTAGAAGGGAAGCAATCCATTAGAAAAAGCCAACGTCAGAAAGCAGAAAGATACTCAAACAATAAACAATAAATGCAAAATGCTGTGGGACCAAGTGAACGCACTTCAAACAACACGAGAAAGAAAAAGAAGCAAAAAACGCAACTCAACTGATGGCACTAGGGGCTCTTAAGCAATGTGGCGTCTCCCAAGAAAAATAAAGGCTTTGGTGCTTTGATGCTCAGAGGCGACTGTTCTCACAATATACTCTTCCAGTAGTGGCTGATATTATTGGAAAAGACAGATAAAAGGTCTGGAGGGATTTTGACAGGTAGACAAGTGCTGTTTAACAAGGCAATCTACAGGGCAAACAGTTCGATGTTCCCTGACCGCATTGACTCTTCATCCCTCTCCAACAAAAAGCTTTGAATTCATCTTACGCACACACTCACACACAAATAGAGAAGCATGGATTTATCCCCTCATACGAGGCCATTAAGTGTCTGAACTGGCTGTGTCTGGGAGGGTGAATCAAGGACCCTGAAAAAGAGCTACATTGGGGCTGCTACAAGTGAAACTACTATTTGTACTCACAAGATACTTACCAATAAGATGCTAAGCATTGCAGGGTCAGCTCAGGTCAACACGAAAACCTAATAATGGCATCAATGCAGGTAGACAGAATGTATCTGTTTGTGGTGGCTGGTGAGGATGTCAGGATAAAGGCATGTGTGCAAGGCAAAGAAGTGATAGTGATAGCAGCATCTGGCTCATTTCCACCACTGAAGATGAATGAGGATCTAACTGTAATAAAATGTACCATCCAACCACCAACATTTTTGCATTACCAATTTCTGCTGAGAAACCTTTTATCAGGTGACCACAATTGTCTTCTTTCGCGGATCAAGTTTAATTTGGCTTTTTTTCCTTCTTCATTTAGCCAGTCACACCCAGTGTAGCCTGTTTTCACACCTTTGATTAATTGCATGTTTTTAGATATAGAAATATTTATTGTGTTATACTTGTTTATTCCTACTACCTTTTGGCGGGATCAATCAACGAATGAGTGTTTTGCAGGCTGGATTAAGAAGCAATCAACTAGCTAACTACCTTCTAGCTGTATTTATGAACAAATGGCAACAAACCACGACAGATCAGCACAGTTTTTTTTGTTTATTTATAGAAATAACAACTTATTCTTGGTCATTGTGAAAAAAAAAGTTAACTGCTCCTATCAACTGCTAGTGCAGCTTTTAAGTCGACGAAAGATGACAAATATGTCACCCCAACCCAGTAGCCCGACAAAGCAAATTGAGGGAAAGAAATGAGGATGAGACACGACAGAGCGGAATATAGAGCAGAGACACGAAGAGCTCATAGCTTGACTGATATGGAGATGAGGTGTTTAAACTTTCTAGGAAATGTAATTCTGTCCAGACTTATATGCTTCTGAAAAAGCATTTCAACCAACATAGGACTCTCCAACTCCCCATTAAAAGATGAATACAAAATGTTGTAGTTGTTCAGATCCTTTGAAAGAACAAATCCAACACTTTCACACTTTTAGAAGCATCTAATTACATTTCTTACTTTATTTAGGTTGTTATTTTTGTTTTGGTCTTGTTTTAAGCACATCAACTCTCGTTTTTACATTAAGCAGAGAAGGCTTGTTTTAAATATCGTGTGATGTAACAGCACTAAAATGAAAGCTTTCTCTATTTTGAACTCTGGTTCTTTTCTCAAAGGTCAGCAACATCATGAATGGTCAAAGCTCACTGAAACATGCGAATTTACTTAGTCTTGCAAGAAACTCCGCTGGCCACCATGATTCTATTGAAATATTGATTTGGGCTCTACATTTTGCTGTTAGAAATGCTAGTCTGATTTAGCCCTTTTACTAAAACAAGTTCATCTTCTGTTTATTTCAAACTTGTGAGAAATGTAAAAAACATCCCTTTTCGTGCAGACTTATTGTGACTCATAGTGCAGCAAATCTAAAAGCTTTCATGAACTAGCTGCAGGCCAAGTTATTATTGTGCTGTGGCAGCTTATTGCACACTATAGCAGAATAGACACATACAAATTTCACAAATTGCTACTTTGAAGAAGAAAATTCAATTACAGCTGCATTTTTTTTAATCTTAAACAAACAAAAGTACATTTGGTCATGTATGAGCCTATTTAGAGCGTGATTGTAATGTGAATATGTGTCATTGGGTGTATTCATACATGTATGATGTCCAGATTTCACCATCCGTGGTTAGAATTTCATGCTTATGTGCTTATAGCTTGTGCACATGTCAACGCATATATAAATATGTGCATGCATCCACCCAATCATTCACATCTCTCTGGCCATTGTGGTGATGAATGACGGCACAGCAGCCATTAGTGAGCGTGCTTGACACAGAGAGGTCACGCTGTAATGTAGACTCCAACGTGGCACCATTGCACCATCGCATTCACGGTTGGTGGGTCGGACGAAAAGCAAGTGGGACACGCTCGGGCCTCAGACAGATAAACGACTCCACCACACCATAGAGGCAGCCATTGGTCTGCTCTGGACCATTGCTTTCCTCCCTCCTTGAGTAGCTGGGTGTGGGGAGGGGTGGGCTATTAGCTGTGGGTGGCAGTGAAAATAGACATATACAGTATGAGCACACACAAGGACAAGAGTGTTCAAGCATGCATGTGCACTGTCATTTTCTTCAGACAAGCAGGAAAATAAGTCGTCTAAATAAGTTGTTATGTCTGGCAACTCATTTCCTGCAAAGAGAAAAAAGAAGAGAAGAGAAAGGGGGGCAGGAGACAAGAAGGTATAAGAGAGAGAAGGAAAGCAGAAAGATGCAACTCAGAGTGAAGATGTTGCAGAAAATTAGTGAAAAAGAAGGGCAGAGAGGAGAGAAGTGAACAGAAAGGAGAGCAGTGACTACCTCTGAAAGGTCAGTGTCTCCTCTCTTCATTTGTCTCTCTGATTGAACTTGCCAATTAGCCACAGAGTGCTACACTCTGCACAGTGGATGGGAAACAACCTAATCAGGGCTGGGGGAAGATAGACAGAGACAGACCGGATGGAGAGAAATGTGAACAGTGTATTGTAACATAGTAGCCATTCATTCAGAGATGGATTTGATAGAGACTAGTTTGGAGTAAAGTGGACTAAAGGAAAAAGAGAAATCAAGGGGAGAAATAAAACGAGAGAGAGAGAGAGAGACCGAGGCACCCCAGGTCTTCCAAGTACTGACAGGAAGATGGACAGGAGATCGATGATGAGAGGATATAGTCTGACGACGCAAATTGGCATGAGGAAGAAGGACGGAAATGAGGAAGAGACATGACAGAGCAGAATGTAAAACAGAGAGACAAAGAGCCCAGGGTCTGAAGCAAAAGATGAGGCAAGTGGAGGTAAGATGGTTACTCCCATAAGTGAAAAACAACATATCATTACACCTGATAATATCTGTAACAGTGTAAAGCAGTGTTGCTCAACCTTGGGGTTGGGACCCGCCATAGTAAATGTATTTTTATCTAGCTACCTACTTGGCTCTCGCTGTGTTACTGTGCCTTGGCGATTGTCCACCACTTTGGTCCACACTGAAATATCTCAACATCTACTGGATATATTGTCATGACATTTCAATCAGACATTAATGATTCCCAGAGCACGTATTCTGAGGACTTTGGTGATCCCCTGACTTTTCCTCTAGTGCCACCATGAGGTTGACATTTTTGGTTTAGTGTGCTACAGCATTGAATGGATTGTCATGAAATTTGCTACAGACATCCAACATTACAGTAATGACTTTAAAGACTCTTGACTTTTTAGCAAGCACCACCAGCAGAAGTCTCCATCTACTAGACAAAATGTTTAATTTTACAATACAAGCATTCATGACCACATCAGGATTAAATTTGCGATTCTCTGATTTTGCCATCTAACACTACAAGCAGGTCTAATTACTCCTGTATTTTGGTTTATGACCAAATACCTGCAAAACTAATAGCATTCCCATCTGCCTCTGCTGTAACAGCAGCTAACACATTAAACTAAGATGGTGAACACAGATAGTGAACATTCTACCTGCTGAACATCAGCACGTTACCATTGCAACATGCAATTATGACTATGTTATGCAAGTACCACTGCTTTAGTACACTGCTTTTGCTAGTGTAGCTGTTCAGCAGAGATGCTCACAAGTCTCTGAGCTAGAGTCCAAGTCAAGCCTCAAGTCACTTGTGGTTATAATGAATGTTGTATCACCTGCTACATTCAGTCCAGGCTGCTTATAATACTGCATAGCTATAAGGAATTCTGTAACGGTAACCTGTTTTTCACTTACAGAGCACAACCATGTAATGTGCAATAGCTTATTAAGTAGTGTAGGTCAACACACCTATCCAGTTCTCAAACCAGTGTAAAATTATAACTAAATAAAACTGTAGCATTACATGATCAACAATAAACTCGTAACCTGTTCGCAGCCAGTGTTAATAATTAACGTGATGGCAGCCAGCGGAATGTACATGATTACGTTAACTGACTACCACAAGTTTGGCAAATAAACAAACGCTCATTTATCTTTTCCTAACAAACGACAGTCGGAGTTAACCTCCGGTAGGTCGTAGCTAAAGCAAGAAGCAAGCTAACATTAGATGGCCAATGCCGAGCTAAACATGTTTACAAGGTTACTAACTTATTTTGCGTTCAGCGCTATTTTGCGTTTAGCGCTTCTTTTGTTCGGGCCTTGTTGTTTGAAGTCTTAAAGCCAAAGTTTATGATGAATGGCTCAGCAGCTGCCGGTGTTTGTTGTCCTCTCTCACGTGTGGCGTGCGCAGCTGATACGATTTTTAGGGTATTATGTAGGTACATTTTTGAAATACTGTAGATTATATGAGCTCTACTTAATTGTAGTATATATTTAGATAATATATTAATATTTTGTATATATGGTAAATTATTTCCTTACTGTCTGGGCCCCTATGTACAAGCTTGAGGTAGCTTACCAGGGTGTCCCTATTCACAAATCAGTACTATTTTTATGATTGTACTTAATAACTAATATAATGTCTTGTTGTTGTGAATAAAGTATTGATTGATTGATTGATTGATTGATTGATCATAAGACATTTCCCGCACCTTGAGTCCGAGTCAAGTCTGAAGTCTTTGGAGGACCAGTTTCAAGTCGAGTCTGAAGTCACTGTGTGTGCAACTTAAATCAGACTCGAGTCCGAGTCTCAAACTCGAGTCCCCATCTCTGCTGTTCAGTCAAGGATGGGCCTGCTTCATATTAGATGTTCATGAAAATGAAAAAATGAAACTGTTGATAGCAAAAAAAGCAAACTGGTACATTCATTCATCTAATGAAAAACTAACAAAAAATGAAAAGACAGTGAAAAAATTGTGAAAACAGCATAAAGAAGTAAGAATAAAGACCAAAAAAAAGACTGAATAATGAGTAATTGAATACATTTGAAAAATCTCCCAGTAACAATTCTCTGTCTATCTCATATTATCTTATTGAGTCTTGTAACTGCATCATCCTGAACTGGCTCAGACACTAACCAGAGACAAGGAAGAGATACACAAAGAAACAGAGAGAGGAGGGATGAGGAAAGTTGGAGCAGAAAATAGGATTCTCCAACTCATCTGTTTTCTTCTTTCATTAAACCATCCATCCTCCACCCATTTCCCTCTTCTCTGTCATTGGATATGTTGTAACATACAAACACACACACACACACACATACACACACCAGTCATTGATGGGCACTAAGCATTGCTGTGATCTCTCAGTCAGTGATATCGATCTGCCCCAACTGGCAGCCTCTCTCCCTCTCTCTGCCTCTGACACACATACCCACACACACACACACACACTGGTAGGAAGATGGTGATGACACTGACAGAACAGTTTCATCCCGTTGTGGCTGCTGTGGAGAACAACTGTCTGGCAGATAGTTTGGTGACATATGTTTGCGTGTGTCTGTACGCATGACTGCATGTGCGTGGGTGCGTGTGCAAAGTCAGTCACAGCCCAGGTTCCTGCAAAAACAGACAGCTTTTCTGGTGATACTCTGCTCCTACATTGAGTTATATCCAAAAAACAGACTAAAAAACACACACTATTCATCTTTAATCTTTTAAATTTTCCCTTTGCCTGTGCATGAATGTATTATAGCAATTAGAAGTGTGCCCCCTCTCCCTCGCTGTTTCTTCCTCTACACTGAACATGACTGTATAGCAGTAATTAAGAGTGTGTTGTGTTACACACCACTGCTAATCTTGCAGAGCCAACTCAATCCACTGTGTTAGGAGATTACTGCTCACGGCATGGGCTCTTGTTATCATACTTACATGCACACGCACACACTGCAGACTCCTGAAAATACACACAATGAATTGTTTATGTGCTAAAATGGGACTGCTTCTTCCATGACACCTTCAGGCATTTTTTTGTGTCTGCAATTAGATTACCCTGACTATGCAATTTAGGATGACAAGTGTTCCCTAAATCTTTTTGAGTATATTCATTGTGTGTGATGTTGTATGCCTGAGTTTGTGCGTTCACAGACTTGTTTGTGTGGAGCTGGCAGCACAACTTCCCAGGGGCCAATGGCATTATAAGAACCCATTCCTTCATGTTACAGGCCTTACTTCCATATTTGATATGACCTGCTGAAATATTTCCCTGTAGACCATCATCCCACGAAAAATTACAGCATCAGTCCTGTCAGCAAAAGCTCGGTATCAACATGTGTGTGTTATGACTTTGGTTTTGTTTTGTTTTTTTTTTTTTCTGTTTTTTGTCTGTCATGGTTTGGGGTTTTGTGTTTCTTCTTTGCAGCCTTGCATGTTTAGTCCTATATATCCATGTTTAAGTAGTCCTGTTTCCTGTTTGGTCCTGTCTCTGTTCCCTGCCCTGGTTTTGTTCTGTTAAGCAGTCGTTCCATGTTTTCTGTTTTACTTTACTAACTGGTGTGTTCCCATGTGCTTTAGTTCCTGTTTTATTTTGTAGCAATCAGTTTTCAGTTGTCTAGCTTTGTTTCGTGTTGTTTGATTACCTGATGTGTTTCCTCTGTGCATCCCTCCCTGCTCATTTGCCTGTGTATTTAAGCCTTCAGTTGTGTTCTGTCTTTGTTGCATCCTTGTCTATGTTGAGTGTTCTGTCCTGTCACTGCGTTTTATTGGTTTACCCTGCTTCAGTTTGGATTACTCTGTTCCGGTTTTTGATTTTCATTGCCTTTGCATTCTCCTTTGTTTGGACTCTTGCCTTGTGCTCTTTGGAAGCCTGTTTCAGTCCAGTTTTGTTTTAATAAATCTTTTGATCTGCATCCTCCTCGCCATTGTCTGCATTTGGGTCCATACCTCAGTTTACCTGCCACTGCACTCATCCATCCCAAGACAGTGTGCACGTTTATATTACAAAGCCCTTTAGTGGCTATAGAAATTATGATGGTGTTATTATACACTCACAAAGTCTGCAGAGGGAGGAAGATGAGGTGGTTGGATGGTTCAACAAAAAAACATATTCATAATCCCTATGGCTGCTGGTGCGTTTCTCACTATAACCTAAACATATGTTGTTTTGGCAATTTGCTGAAACAACCGGTGCTGTTTTCTTGCGGGTAGTCTGTCAAAGTATGGTATCGAAAAAAAAAATAATTTTGGTATGATATTTGGTACAGATAATCAGGTACTGTATTGACATGAGACAAATTCAAACTATACAGAGCCCTAGTTTGACTCCCTTTAAAAGCCTACAGAAGATGAATATTTGATACTGTAAAATATATTCTACAGCTGAAACCTTGAAACAGTCAAAAAAAAGTGCTGTACTGTGGATCTTCTCTCAGTTACTTTTAGTGCACTGTCCTTGTAATCTTTCTGACATTACCTGTTCTCCTGCCTGCTGTAATACTGGTAATATTTAACAATGGGGAGTGTGTCTAGTACAAGAAGAAGGGTAAGAAGTACAGTATAAACCCAATGATCTCTGCCACTGTTTGTTCACACCAAAACCAGATCTAAAAATGAATACACTGCACTACTAAAGCAGTCTGAGCATGCTTATATCCCTCTGTTAAGTTAAATAATGTCAATACATTTAAGAACGTCACTCAGGAGTTCAGTTCCTGCCCATACACTGCAGGATTTCACTGATACTTCTTTCTGTGGTCTAAAATTTGGGAGTACATGCATCTCAGGTGGAGGGGGGACCCCTAAAAGTCCTGCACTCAAACTCCTACACAATAACAGCTTGTTATAACCTTATAGTAGAGGGCGTGAGAGAGTTTCTTGAGCATTGACCTGTAGACTGTAATAAAACTATGTAAAATACAAAGTACTTTAGGCTTTTTGTGCTGTTGCATGTTGCCATGAACAAAAGTAAATGATGTAAGCAGGCATGATGAGTGACTGTTGGTTATTTTATAGTCAGACGTGTGTGGTGTAACAGAGCGACATTTAGAAACAAAAATTAAGACAAAAAAAATTAACCCCATTGCCAGACAAGAACACTGATATTGGACAATTTCACTGCCAGCATTTACCAAACTTTGGTTTCCTGCATTAAACTTAGACAGGCTACACACTCAACCCCCCACCCCAACCTCCACATCCTTACTTCCTGCCTTGCTATACATAAAATACATACTACTTCCTGCATTGGCACTGAACATTGGCATTAGATGTAAATTGAGTGCTTCGTGATCATCCAAAACGGACATAATTTCTAGGATACTAAATGGCTAGCTAATGAGTAATTTATTTCTCTTTTCATTATGGCACTGTGCCAGTTTTGTGGTTGAGTAAATGCCCCAGATGTGATTGTCCCTTTGGTCCTCTCCCAGTGTATGAGACAATGATTTTAAACGAAGAGTCACACAGGATTAGTAGTACAGCACAGGCACAGATTAGCTGCAGAGGGAATTGGCGTCTCCAAAATCCCTTCTATTCTTGATGGGAATTACTCTTGGGCCACATGTATTTAGTTACATTGAAAAAAAAGTTAACTAGCACCAAACTTACATGTGATGTAAGCAGATGTAAGTCCTTTAAATGCTTTGAAAAAATATATGAAACAAGTAAAGGTAGCAAAAGCATTGATCCACCACCTTCTTTCATGTCAAGGTTTGGTTTCTCATCCTAGGTTTTCAGTAAGAGACAGCTGTCATGTGGCTTGTCTGATACATTTTCACTTCTTTCAAATATCGCTGAGCCAGCAGTCTTTGACACCAAAATGGCACTGGTCTGCTCATCTGCTACTGATAGTCCCTTTCTTGTGATCGTCCACCCACATAGGTACAGACAAGTTCACAGTGAGTCATTGAAAATACTAGATTCTTGTCAGCACTTATTACAAACAAATCTAACACGTGAGTACATAACAAATAAGCCACTTCATCTGCACTGAGCTGTGCCATGTTAAAATAGAGCAAACCTGATGTTTGTTGCCTCAGAACTTCCTCTCCTTCTATTTATCCTGCCGCTGCTCTCCCTTCATATTGAATAACTGTAAAAATCCCATTGCTGGTACAATGTTAGGAGGGGATGTGGACCTTCATTGTATGTGAATTAAATGAATTACATGCTTGCTGGAACTACAAAGAGTAACTTCTACCTCTCTCTCAAGCCTTTATTCTATTTCCTATTCGTACACATTCTCCCCACATGCATTCTCACAGTCATCACTGTAATACTGTGAGACCACTACAGCTCTGACCTTTGCATCTCTTCTATTGCTTGCTTGTATTCTTACAATTGTAGCAGTAGAAGCTCCTTAAAAACCACACTGGATAAGAATGTCAGCTATATTTATAAAATGTAAATCGGGAGTGCTCTTGTATAGATGTGGCCATTACAGAGGTCTAACTTAACTGATTTGCTGCTGCACTCTACCCTCCGTACTGGAGCAGTTTCAAGCTGATGGATGATCTGACAAACAACGTCGTACATGATGCCAGCTCCACTATCTGCAGTGGCTGCTACTGTAGTGGCTAGATAAGAGATCAGGCACTTGAAGGACGTTATTGTGTGTGTGTGTGTGTGTGTGTGTGTGTGTGTGTGTATTAGTGTGAGTGAGAGAGACAGAGTAGCTTCCAATCTTTGATTCTCAACTTGTCTGTCTTTAATCAGATGAACTGACTTCCTCTGGTTCAGACAGGAAATCAATCGCAGGGAAGCACACCAATCACTGCTCCTATCTGGGTGACCCATACAAATGTCTCCAGTGTGTGTGTTTTATATACATATGTAAATAAACTAATCTGTTCCTCTATATTTTATAAATGTGATGTTGCACATTCCTTGTTTGTTTGAGCTTTTGTCTGTGTATTTGCACTTTTCTATATACATGTGTATCCTTGAATGCACTTCTGATGCTGGGATCCTTTTCATGTGTATGTATATGTGTGTGTGTGTTTGAGCAATGGTGCGTAGACAGGTTTGGAAGACATATTCAGACACTAGACACTATTGATCTGTTTGACAGTCTCCTCATGTTTTTAACATGCACCGGGATTGCACAACCACTCACACTGATAGCACAAGCCTGAGAGAGAGAGAGAGAGAGAGAGAGAGAGAGAGAGAGAGATAGTCTCCCTTTGAAAAAAAAAGTGATGCTGAAAGAATAAAGTGAAGAAAAGGTGAATAACGCAGGCATATATCAACAACTGTGGAAAAATCTAATGGGGTGGGAAGAACATGGAGGGCAAACGATCAGGAAGAGAAAAATGGGGAGCATGATATAAAAACACCCAGTGTGGACGGCAGGAGAGATAGATAGCAGTAGGGGATGGAAAAAAGGTGCATGATAATACAGGGAGAGAAGAGAATAAAGGGAAAATATTAAAAGAATAAGGACAAAAAGGGATGAAAGAAAGGATATTTGGTGGATGAGATGTGGAAAACAAATCAGACATTGTGTGTATGCTGTATGATGGTACACAGGATGAAGTGTGTATGTGGCTTTGAGTGCAAACATACTGATAAAAGATGTGAAAGGAAACACTTAACTCATGTTTACAACATGCGGAAAAGAGAAGGAAAAGCTAGTGAAAAGAGTCTATGCCTCTATGAAACAGAGAGAGGGAGAGAAAGAGAAGTAACAAGGAGGATGAGCAAAAAGGAGCTCTCCTGTGTGCTCAGCATATTAGAGGAGGTGCTGCGGGGCAGCAGTTAGACAGGAGAGGTCTGACACCACACACACTTGTACATACTCGTTTGATCCAAACACACATGTATTGACCTGCCCGCACACCCTTGTAATTACACACACACTCACAGACATTAATTGATCCCGCTGCAGCAAAAGTAAGCAGAAAGGCTAGACATGCGGAAGCTACCCTGTGGCCCCTACCCACACACAAATAAATAGGATACTCATACTACAGCATTGGACACTTCAATTAGGGAGCAGCTACAGAGGCAACATGACTTAAGCATGGCAGACAACCTTGGCAGAGTAGTAGGAGGCATGGTGCAAAGAGGTTATTGACATATTAACTCCAAATATAAGTTTTCTCGATTGCTTAAACACATTTCATTGAAATGATGCCTCTTTTTCTCGAAACTCTAAACACAAATCCACAACTTCTCACCCAACTCCCCAAACGTCCTATTTTCAGGTCAAAATGATTCTCTTCACTCAAAACCATTCAGTCTTGCTGATAAACCAAACTTTGCTCTTAGACACACAAGCCCTCAGAAACACACACACTACAACACAGTCTTCCACACTGGTGAGAAATTCAAAACAGTACTACAAAAACCGGTTCAGGACTTTTGCTTGCGGTTCTCCCCCACAAAAACCTTGTCACATGATGAACACAACAAAAGGAAACACAAATGTAAACATTTGCATTTTCATTCCTTAGTGGACTGTACAGTTCAACACACCAAACAACCTATTATTCTGCCCCAGTGTCCTGTCTTTGACCTGGGACAGGCCAGAGATTCTTGTTCTCCATCTCCTTCTTCACCTCCTCCCTACTCCTCCTCCCTCCTCCTCCGTCCTACTCCGCCTCCTCCTACTCCTCATCTTCCTCCTATCCCATCTCCTCCTCCAGCTCCTACTGTTACTCTTTCTTCACCTCGTCCTCCTCTCCATACTCCGTTTCCTCTTCCTCCCCCTCCTCTCTGGTGCCCTACACCTCTTCCTTCAGATTTCTTTGGATCCATTGTTCCAAAACTGAATGAACTGACTCTGGCCCTTATCTATTGAAGCTTCCTATTGGTGTGTTATCAATTCTGACTGTTTGTGTTTCCACCTGGGTAGCTGTCTGCTAATTGAACTCACCCTGTTCTGATTGAGTGAACAATATTGAATGTCAGTGCTTTCTCAATGACCACATGGTGTAGGCACTGAGAAATGAAGTGATTTGTGTGTTGAGGTTATGGAAATGGGTGTGCTTTTTGAAAAACAGAGTCATGGTTTTGAAATTTTTGTTCAAAAACCTGCTTATAGCATTTAAGCAATGGAGAAAAACTGTAATGATGTGGTTTTCTTTGCAGAAATACTTCTGAGAGTGCTATATGCTCTTTGATATACTATACCAAACTCTCAAAGTTTTTCACATGGTCTTTAGTAAGTCTTTAAAACCCAACTCAAGTAAAAAAAAATTTTAATCCACGCAGGTGATGCAACTGCCAATGTCTCTTGGGGCATTTTCATGCCCGGTTGGTTTAAAGTAGTTATTTTGAACCCTAGAGCCATTTTCTCCTTAGCTGAATTTGTTTGGACAAATGAGTCCAAGGTACAGACCAAGACTTTGTTCAGAAGGTGGTTAGGGTGTTTTCAAAGCAACCTCAAAGCTATTTGTTCAACCCATTCTCACCCCTAAGTCGTCACATATGGATGCTTGGTCAAGACCCCTTAGCGTCAGTTTTCAACACACTGGGAAGCATCATTGTTTGAGGCACTTTAGCGTCATTGAATGCTAAAAGTAGGGGATTAGGATTTAAATGGCATTAATATTTGCATTAACTAATGTCCAGCCATCCATTCATCGTCAACCGCTTATCCTGCGTACAGGGTCACGGGGGGCGAAAGGCGGGGTACACCCTGGACAGGTCGCCAGTCATATTAACTAATGTAACAATTATTATTGCTAATATTATTTAATAATTCATAATAATATAAAAAGTTATATAACTAATAAAAAAGTTATACTCTCCTCTGGGTACCACTCTTAAACAAGAAAAAACTGAGCCAATTACCTAATTCGGTCTCATGAAATATTGTATAAAATTGGCATTCTGGTTAATATGTAAATTGATAACTATAATACAATTAATATTAACAGCTAATTGGTTGAAGGATTTGGAATCCTACATGGAAGAGGTTGGCAATATATTCATTCCTATGCAATATTAAAAAACAAACAGCATGTATTACACAAGCATATTATTTAACAAGTTACAGAACACACAGCATCAAACAAACTGAAATACTAAACTAAGACTAGAGGAAGACTATAGATGGGCATGTGGGATAAGGACAGCGTGTGTGTGT